>NC_092692.1:190000-352500 GCF_964275005.1 Diadema setosum
TAATGATGATGAGCATTGGCAGTTTTTTTCATATTCTCTGACTGTTAGTCTAGAGAAGTATGGACTTTTGAAGCTTTTGAAGATGTAGAAGGAGAGGTTAGGGAGGGGGAGGTTTTCAGTTTCTTTAAATTGTTTTTTATATATCAATTTCCGTGAGTTAGTTGATTTATGTGTAGTGATGGACAGGAAATGTCTTATTTACTTAATTCTGTTGTGTGTATTCAATAAAAAAAAAAAAGAGACTCATTCATATCTTCATAACTGCATTATGTTTGGTGAAATAAAACAAAAGTTAAAGATAATATAAAGTTTTGGTACCTCAAAAGTTTCCCTGAATTTCCTTGTCTTAGTTTGTGTTGCAGGTTAAAGTACCTTTCATATAACTAACACTGTGAGACTTACTTGCCCTAAAGTGCTCTCATGTCTTAGTAATAATGCAATAATGGTTTCGTACCAGAGCCGCCGTGGCGGCGAGGTAGTACACGTATTGTACGAAACCATTTTGCATGACAACTGCGACCAGCAGCGTGCAGCCCCATACGCATAGCTAACTGTGACCAGCAGCCCCATACGCATAGCTAAATGGGGCTTCGCATTGTAGCATTTAGCATTATGACAGATTTAGTATCGCCGGTAAATATCAACTTAAAATCCAAAAATTTTTTTCAATTTGAAGACTTACCAGTTAAAGATAATATAAAGTTTTGGTATTACCTCAAAAGTTTCCCTGAATTTCCTTGTCTTAGTTTGTGCTTCAGGTTAAAGTACCTTTCATATAACTAACACTGTGAGACTTACTCGCCCCAAAGTGCTCTCATGTCTTAGTAATCATGCAATAATGGTTTCGTACCAGCGGCGAGGTAGTACACGTATTGTACGAAACCATTATTGCATGACAACTGCGACCAGCAGCGTGCAGCCCCATACGCATACTGTGTAGCTAACTGCGACCAGCAGCCCCATACGCATAGCGTAATGGGGCTTCGCATTGTAGCTTACAGGATCATGACAGATTTAGTATCGCGGGTAAATATCAACTTAAATCCAAAAATTTCTTCAATTTGAAGACTTACCAGTTAAATTGAAGTATTGAAAACAGGCTTCAGGCAACGTTTGGTTTTGTCAATAGCAGCTTTCTGTTCGAATTGATGACTGAATGTGACTCGGTCGAGAGGACCTTGGGAGAGCTACACTGAATTGACGGCCAGCGCATGCGCACACAAACATCTTATCCGTTCATGGATTTGAAATTTGTTCGCATGTGATGTGTGCGTATGCGCTGGCCGTAGTAATCAGTGTATGTAGCTCTCCCAAGGTCCTCTCGACAGTCACATTCAGTCATCAATTCGAACAGAAAGGGACTATTGGCAGAACCAGACGTTGCCCGAAGTCTTCAAAGTAAGTAAGTCTTCAAATTGAAGAAATTTTGGGATTTAAGTTGATATTTACCCGCAATACTAAATCTGTCATGATCCTGAATGCTACAATGCGAAGCCCCATTACGCTATGCGTATGGGGCTGCTGGTCGCAGTTAATTGCATGATTACTAAGAAATGAGAGCACTTTGGGGCGAGTAAGTCTCACAGTGATAGTTATATGAAAGGTACTTTAACCTAAAACACAAACTAAGACAAGGAAATTCAGGGAAACTTTTGAGGTACCAAAACTTTATATTATCTTTAATGAGAAAAGTATGTGTTGCTGTTACCATGTGGTGATGGCAACCTATCAACCACATCTGCTGTATACATTTGCTATGAAATTTGCTTTGAAATTCAGGGAAACTTTTGAGGTACCAAAACTTTTTTATTATCTTTAAGTTGAAGTATTGAAAACAGGCTTCGGGCAATGTTTGGTTTTGCCAATAGTCCCTTTCTGTTTGAATTGATGACTGAATGTGACTCGGTCGAGAGGACCTTGGGAGAGCTACACTGAATTGACGGCCAGCGCATGCGCACACAAACATCTTATCCGTTCATGGATTTGAAATTTGAGCGCATGTGATGTGTGCCAATACCCTGGCCGTAGTATTCAGTGTATGTAGCTCTCCCAAGGTCCTCTCGACCGAGTCAAATTCAGTCATCAATTCGAACAGGAAGGGACTATTGGCAGAACCAAACATTGCCCGAAGCCTGTTTTCAATACTTCAACTTAATTGTTAAGTCTTCAAATTGAAGAAATTTTTGGATTTTAAGTTGATATTTACCCGCGATACTAAATCTTTCATGATCCTGAATACTACAATGTTAGTTATATGAAAGGTACTTTAACCTAAAACACAAACTAAGACAAGGAAATTCAGGAAAACTTTTGAGGTACCAAAACTTTATATTATCTTTAATGAGAAAAGTATGTGTTGCTGTTACCATGTGGTGATGGCAACCTATCAACCACATCTGCTGTATACATTTGCTACATTTCTTGATAGAACATATGACATACATGTGCATGGTGTGAGCATGATAGGAATTGATGAGGAATGTTGTTAGTACAAGTTATGAAAAAGAAAGAGTTGTGAAGAAAGCTTGCCAACTGCACACAGAGTTGCCCAAGCCAGTGGCCCTACATCCTTTGATCTCTACCTTTTATAATAATGGAATGCTGCCCTCTTGTGACTTACTTTTTGGTACCACTGCCATTGGAAGCGTTCATACCACATATTTTATATGGTGTCCAAGTTTATGAAAACCATAGGTGGAGGGGAGGGGGTATTCCAGTATAGTGCATAATAGTGAGTTGGAATTAATGAGTTTGATTTTCTAGTTCTTATTTCAACTTGCAAACAAAGGGAAACTGACCAGAAATTGATATAATTTTTCATATTTTAATTCCACAGAATTAAAGTAAAACCAGGGAGGTGGAAAGAGACTCCCTGGTAAAACCATACAAAATTCACCTTGCCCTACTGAGAGTGAGTGCAAAAGACACAAAATTTCCACTTTGACAGTAATCAGAAAGACCCCTGAGGCATGACTACCATGAGACTTTTATTTAGGTCCACTGAGTTACAACACAAGGAAAGGGCACTCCATAAAATGTGACCAGAGGTAAAATGTAAAACTGTGATGTCTCGTCAAACTCAAACACTTCACTGCCAGAGGAAAGTTAACAAACTTTGTAGACCATGTTTTCTGAAAAACCATGTTTGGCACAGTGAAATAGGCAGTCTATTGACATTCACTCCTGAGCTTGCTGCGATGTTCAAAGTGAATATGATATGTACAACCAGTAGCTACTCCCACTGGTCATGCATTGTGAATAGACCTGCAACATGTGAGTGTGATTCGATCACATTACCAATACCGTGTGCTACACAAGACTACTAACAGCACCGTTTTGGGATCTGAAATAGGTGACTTACATTGTTCTCTTTTCAATGTAATAGTTATATGACTTTTTTTTTTTTTTATATACATGTACCCTATAATCAAAATTCCCACTGATTTCCAGTATATGTGAATATTTTGCATCAGAAGAAAAGAAGTTACTTGATCTTTTAGGGTACAGATTGTCTGCGTACAGCAGCGAGCACTTGCCTGATACTCCAAATTTGCCCTTAGTCCTGCAAGGATTGAAGCAGAACACGCCTGGGCAGATGCAGTCTGCTTATACCTCTCTGTCATGGGCTCCCTATTTTCATATCTATTCAGTGATCTTATAAAGCAAATGGTTTTACTGGAATTGATGTTTCAGTTGTTTATTTATTCATAATGTGATATAGGATTGCAATTTGTACTTCAGAAATGTTGATAATTTTCATGTAGTGCACAAATCATTAAAGAAAAAAAGGAAATATGATTGCCATTTAAAATTGGTGCTGTAAGTATCATATGTAGTGTCCATGACACTGATCTCATTTCAATATCATGATTTTTCCTAGAAAAGACAGCATATCATATATCAATGATATTGGTTCAAACCCTAAAACTCATCCTTCAAATTACCTAATTTGCTATCATATTTCTTCATTTTATCATTAAAAGCAGTGACATTGAATTGATGATTTGACGAACAAAGCAAGATATCTGAGAGAGTTGTATTGTTTGATATATGTACAATAGATAAACACTTTTTTGGGGGGGGGGGGCAGTAAAAGATATTATAAGGAAATTTATGGATAGTACAGGATTCTGATAATGGATAGCCAAAAGGAGAAAAAAAGTTGGGGCTAGTATGATATGATTTTGTGTTTGTTGAATGTAAGTAAATGGGCTGTATTTTTCAAAGCTGTATATATGTTGTTTTTTTTTTAATTCTTAATATTCCAATCATCAGGGATGACCACAACTACATTTTCACTTTTATTCTAATTACAAAACTCTTTCCTATTCATGACATTTGGGCACAATCACACTTGAAAAAAGAAAAATAAGTAATTTATGTGAAAAAATTTTATTGTGCCAGTCCGTGCCATTCATTGATTAGTTTTATATTCTTTTTTTTTTCTTTTTTTTTTTGGGGGGGGGGGTACTTATTTGAGGATTTGTAAGAGATTCACCTACTGCCATATTGGACAACTGAAAAAAAAAAAAAAAAAACACTCCCACAATGCGATGTGCTGGTCCAGCACTGGCAGATTTATAACCCTTCTGGCAGCAAACTGCACCTAATTAGATAATTCCTCAAAGGTCACTCAATGCAGCAGTGGCATGCATTCATGTAAGTTCAAAGGATTTTGTTAAGTTTCCTCTACATGTGTTGCAGCTCCATGGTAGGTCTAGAATTTCATTAAAATACTGGTACTTGAAAGAATAATAGCAAAATATAGGAGGTTCACATGGCATTATGAGAATGAGACTTCAATCATGATCCAAATCTTACCATGATAATTTGTCATGTGGATAATGCCCGGCAAACTGAAAAATCATTTCGATCGCGATCCAAATCTTACTCTGTGTGGGTTTTCGCATAGATAATTGCAATGATTCCCTAATGATCACAATGATTGTTCTGTGTTGTGTCCCATCGGAATCGTGATTTGAACATCAATGTTTTTATGCCCACAATGCATCAGCTCTTATCACAGATGGTCAGGGCGGCCAAAGTCCACCCCTGGACTGTAGACATTTAATTCCCCCATTTCATTCACTAGTTTTGTGCACTCAACGAGCACACAGTCACTGTGTAGACGCACATGCAGATAGAATGCACGTTACAGAGAATGTTCTTTCTTACACAAAGTGTGCCTGTGTGTTTATGATGTCTCAAGTAGGGTGGGGGGGGGAGGGATAAATCAGTGAAGAAGTGAATCATATTGGAGCGTGCCATCTGTAGGCAAAGAAATATTTGAGGGAAAAGCACCTATTGAAATTGGCCAGGACATGGAGTAGGGAGGCCGTAGTATAGTTTGCAATTTTATCAGAATGTTGTCTGTGGTCACAAACAAACAGACCTTGAGATTTGAGATCTGTTACTCTATGACAATAGATTATTCTTATGTTAGCTTTCAGAGATATTTACCTTCTCCTAGTAGGAGGTTATGTTTTTGCCAGCGTTAGTTTGTTTGTCTATCTGTGAGCAAAATATCTCAGAAAGTTGTGAACGGATTTGGAAGAAACATACCAAAAAAAAGTTGATAATGACATAAGGAACAGATGATGAAATGTTGGTAGTGATCTTGGAATTTTTGATGGAGTTTTGATCTTTTGGTACATAGGGTCAATGAACTTGGGAGTTCAGGCTGCGTGTATTTTAGGTACTTGCATACACGCATTCAAGTGTGTGCTCTGCTCAGGCAAGGCACTGCACAGCTTGAAGCTGATGACGTAAACAAAAGACTTCTAGGAAATTTGATGCTTTTTAGCATGTATGTATGAGTAGAAATCACTGATCTATGTATATGGAACAGCAAAATCAGCGGTGGAAATTAGCTGCTAGGCAGAGGTTTGCACTCACAGAGTGCTATTCTAGTTGATCATTGCATGACATGTATGGTTGAATGATACATAAGTTGCTTGATTCTTATGCCCTACGGTTAGACACACATCATATGAGACAGAAAATGGCCGGATATGAGATGTTAAAATTATGATTTTATAGAAACTATATCAAACCTGCTTGTGAAATGACTGATGGTATCAAGTTTTAAACATTAGCTGTTGTTCAAGTTTGCAAAAAGGTTTGCCATGAAGCTAACTGGTTCTTGGTCTCCACCAGGTTAGTTAGAGGTGTACCATGATGCTGACTGGTTCTCTGTCTCCATCAGGTTAGTTTGAGGCGTGCCATAAAGCTGACTGGTTCTCTGTCTCCATCAGGTTAGTTCAAGGTGTGCCATGAAGCTGACTAGTTGTCTGTCTCCATCAGGTTAGTTAGAGGTGTGCCATAAAGCTGACTGGTTCTCTGTCTCCATCAGGTTAGTTAGAGGTGTGCCATAAAGCTGACTGGTTCTCTGTCTCCATCAGGTTAGTTAGAGGTGTGCCATGAAGCTGACTGGTTCTCTGTCTCCATCAGGTTAGTTAGAGGTGTGCCATGAAGCTGACTGGTTCTCTGTCTCCATCAGGTTAGTTCAAGGTGTGCCATAAAGCTGACTGGTTCTCTGTCTCCATCAGGTTAGTTAGAGGTGTGCCATAAAGCTGACTGGTTCTCTGTCTCCATCAGGTTAGTTAGAGGTGTGCCATGAAGCTGACTGGTTCTCTGTCTCCATCAGGTTAGTTAGAGGTGTGCCTTGAAGCTGACTGGTTCTCTGTCGCCATCAGGTTAGTTTGGTATGCAGGGCACAGAATGACCTGGATGTAGCCAGATGTAGAATACATAATGAAAATTTGTAGGTCAAGACATGGAATAAGGCTGGAGCATGTAAGAGTTGCAGTTGCTGCTATTCATTACCGTGTTGAAGTGTATCCTCATTTAAAGTACATTAACCTGCACCTTTCACAGTATTGCTCTTTACCTCTGCCCACGTTTAGTTAATATCCAGAGCAATTTAAGCCTGAATTCCAGTTCACCATCAGCATAGATTTTATAACCACCAAGTGTTTATTATTTTGTGTGTGTGTGTGTGTGTGTGTGATAGTGCATCACCACAAGTTAGTGTCTAATGCTTAAAGAAAGTTAAACCCCCAATGTCACTACATTTAGAGTCTTGATTTAAAATCACCATCTGCAACCAGTATTGGAGGAGGGCAAGTTGTTTCACATAAAAGTGAGTATTCTTTCCACATCCAAAAGGAATTGAGTTTGTTTTTTATGCCTTTGCCACAAAATGTCACTAGAGCGTATAGTTTTTTTTAGCCGTCCATCCATCCGTCCACCAATCCTTCCATCGGTATCCGAATTAAATTTAGGGCATGTATGTATGTCTGAGCTGAGGCTGTGTCTAACAACTTTTGGATGCACATGCTCAAGGTCAAAGGTCATACATGTAGGTTAGGTTCGAATCCTAAAATTTCACTGTTTTTCCCTATGTATGTCTGCAAGCCTTAACCCATTCCTTCCGCAATTCTCTGAGTGCCGCAAATACCCCAAAACGATATCCTTTTTGCCCGTCGACTGAGAACAGACAGGGTGGTAATCTACCTGTACGAAAGCAGTCAAGCGGTACATCCCCTTTCCACGGTCAACTACATGTGCCATCAAACAATGAAAATATCGATTGGGTGCGAGGTATGAATAGACCGTGCGCTGATGGGCTCACACACTCTTTTGTTCTACACGAAACCACGCACCTGAATGGGATGACTGGAGTCGGCAAACACAGAAAGCTCAGCTCAGAAAGCTCAGCTTCAGTCACTACATGTATGTACATGTTCCAATATGAGTTTTGTAGCAGAACAAGTGCAGACTAAATCAGAAAAAAGGGTAAATAATACTGTGATATACACATTTTTCCAAGAGAAAGAAAACATATGTGTGACGCTCCAACAAAATGAGTCATAAGTCGCACGGGGAGTTTTCCCGTAATGAGCCGAAAATGAAGGGGAAGCACTGCTCGGGTCGAAATTTGTTTATGACGGATTTTGATTCCTTGATGTTTTATCTATTTGTACAGAAAATTTCAGCGTGTAAAAATGAGTGCAAGTGTCCCAAATCACAGTTTTTCTGAGACCATTTTTTTCGGTTACATTTTTTTCGAACGCTCGCCTTTGCGTTGCGTTTCTCACCTATTCTTCTCGCCCGATCGAGACTCCGCCTCCGTTGCTAGGGTGTATGCTAATGAAGCATTGCTCTTGACCCCATTGAAGACAAAACAAAGCATGGTGCGTGCGGCAGCGGCGGCGAGGGCTTTAGAATTACGCAATAACAGTGAGCTGACCAAGGCTATCAATTGCATGACCAGCGAGTTGCGTTTGATACATGCACCACATTTCATGAAGTGGTGATTGATGTGACGCACAAATGGCGCTGAAAACATTTATTTCAACGACGATCACGCAAAATTTATGATACTTTATCAATGAGCTAAAATGATCACATATCGAACTTGAAACCTCTCTAGTGATGCGTGTGTGTACTTTTACAACGGTTATTGGCCTCATTAATGAATTCATTCAAATGATTATAACTTTCGTTCCCTGGTATGTGACTTGCTGCTTAAAGTTCATCTTTGGAGATATAGTAGGGCCTAAGTTGTCAATTATTCTCGTTTTTATAAAGTCGACAATTCGTGTGATAATTAGCCAAATGTATGTAATGCGTAATATTATTTCCCTGGTTAATAAAAAATTATTGCCCTGTTTACTTATGATGGTTTGGGCCGTGACGGCACGGAGAGAAATCGGAAGACAAACATTATTATGCCCAAATAGCTCGTGTTCCCTTTGGAGGATATTCTGACTCTTGTCATCTGTGTATTTTTCAGAAGTAAGACCTATTTGAGAAAGTGACAGAAAGCTGTGTCGCTACTCAAAAGTTTGCTTCTTCATTTTTTTTTTTTTTTTATCAGAATGTTTGTAATGATAGCTGTTTGTCGTGTATTACGTGTAGCTGACATGTGAGAGGTCAAGTCTGCAAAGAATTTGGCTAACAGCTTTGCGAAGTAGCAGCGCTAATTGCCTATTGAATTGTGTATTGTGAGGAATTCGAATGAAAGAACTCGGGCGACACTGTTCACGCCTTTTATCCGAGTAAACCCTGCATCAACGAAGCCTTGAACAATGAAAGGTAAACTTCCTGCTATCAAGGGGTGGATAATCACGCAACCAGTATTCTTTCTTCGCCATTGATAGCAGAATCAGTGACATACTGTAATGGAGCAACAGTGTTGGAGGATCGGCATTATGTATGCTAATTTGTAAAAGAATTTTTCAGTCCCCTTTTGTGTTCAGAACCACAGTCAGGGACGCTAACTTACTTTATCTCTTACAAGCTATCGTTACTATCTTAAAACGTGAATTTTATGAAAGGTTAAAAGCGATCGCGGAATCAGTTCTTCTGCGTGACACCATAGGCTTTTATAAAAGCATACCAAGCTTAAGGCGTTTACCTGTATAGAAATGGCGGGAATACACACTTATCGCAATAATCCGGATTTGAGAGTGATACACTCTACTATTTTTCTTCATCTTTACCCCGACAAAGACCATGGTAATTCAAAACAAACAAACAAACAAACAAGCAGTTGCATTATATCAGAACGTACAGAATTTTTGTGTTTCATGTATGTATAGGTCATCTCTTGATGTATAGTAGGCATTTGTTGTCGTTTTTTATAGCGTTTCCTAATAAATGCCTTTAGCGAAAACCAACACAACTTTAATCAAGGAGGGAAGGGAACTTAAATTTGAATATAACATAGTTTACAAAAATCAGACATGTAAATAAGGCAATCATATTACACATCCGCATGGCCAATTGTAATCTCTTACTTTGACTATTAAACATGATCGCCTGCATTTACATGCTTTTTCGAATTTCTTGAACTTTGCCTCATTTCCTTTTTTTTTTGTACAATTGCTCGCAATATTTAAAAATCGTAACACAGTCTGCTATCCCACAATATGATGTTCCATTTGATTCGGCACTTATTGGTGGTCGGGTGACGCCAAATGTTGGAAACTCGAGCGATGATACATGGCATTTTGTTTGTTGGTTTTCGTCTCATCGCTCAAAAGAATTTTGACTACAATTACAGAGGTATCATCTACAAGACTTAACAGATGGTTTACAGAAGTGATCATCAATTCAGTAAGGATAAGTAAACAAGTCATGAATTCACTTTACCCATCATGTCTAATTGCACTACGACATTGTTGAGGTAACCGCGCCTTTTTATTCTCATAGTTCAAACTAATTCTTGACATAATCAAAACAAATAGTTCTTTACATAATTTCTCAAAATACTCAAAAGATGGCCTAAGTCAAAACTTTCTACAAAGATTGCATACGGCAATCTTTACTGGCCTAAACAAGTTTTCTAGAGCTATCAGTTCCCCCTATGACGATGACTTCGATTGCGTTTTGAACTTGTACCGAACAACTTTCAAAACGGCTATTACCTTTATAGTGGTTCGATTAATGAACCAGTCTTTTGAATTCATAACCAACATTCGTAATCGTAACAATCACAGTAACATAATCCTGTCAATAATAGTTGGAAAATGTAAATGCTATAATGATAGCGCAAAATAATTAAGTAACGATTATCTTCATACATTCTAATTCCTAAGTGATGTCGCTACGAAAATGACACATGGTTTGACTACTGCTTCAAGCAAATAAAAGTAAAAAGGAATGGGATATACTTCTAATGATAATACCACGCCGTAAAATGCATTCCACTGTATTTGGTAACGTTTGGTTACGTTTCTGTGCGCTTTACATACGGAAAATAAAAGGCAGATTGATGCTGTTAACATGCTAACGCACAACGCATTAAAATACATCGTGTACAATGTAATGTTTTAGTATACGGTTTGAAACTTTGAATTTGCGAGTCCTTTATAAAGTTATAAGGGTTATTACATTATCAAGCAAAAATTAAAGTATTTAGGGTTTCGGATTTGCTCAGAAGACTGACAATGCTATATACATGTATGACGATCGTTCGCAACAGAGACAATCCGCTTCAATAGATATACAAAGTAATTTTGTTTCATAAATTGAAGGAGAAACGTAAAGAAGTCAACTTTTTAACTGCATTTAGCTTTCTCACCAATTGAACTTGATTTGATCTGCCATGCATGATATCGCTGTGTACAGTGTGTTCTATTAATTCTATTAAATTATTTAATTGGCGTGCTTGTTTTTTTATGCAGAATATTACAGGTAAGTATAAATTCATAATGTTTGTACATATGTCATGTTCGTTGTTTTGTATTTTCATTTTTATAATATATCACGTGTCCATTATCTGATTCTGACCACGAAAATATGGCGACTGTTTAAATGCGGAGTATGTACTAGAAAACTAATGTCTCCTGCCATTTTAGACAAACTAATTTCTAGTCTATCCCCGCTTGAAATGGAAATAGAAAAAAAAACCGAAGTTCGACTCTCAGCACATTTCAACCGTTTTGTATAGTGCCTGATACATGTAATGGACACAATTCTTTAGCGCATAAGCAATCACACAATTTTCGGGAATACATGTATGTCTTAATGATTGTATCTCATGGAAGAAAACTCGTCTCCTTGCCTCAATGTTAGCTTCTTCCTTTTCAAGCTTGCGGGAAAGAAATAGTTTAACATCAATCGCAATCATAAAGAGAGACACATCCTTAAAAATAAACACAGGAGTACTGAGACACACTACGAAATAAAAACGGGCCTTTTATCACTATTGACAACGCATGACATTAAAATGCTCTTTTTTTTGGGGGGGGGGGGGGGTAATACAATTGATTGTTCTGAAGGTTCGTTAATCACACAATGAAATATGGTTCGCTATTAGCTTAGATTCGTTAACAAGAAAATCAAATGCGGTTCCTTTTCCGGTGGTTCCTTTACCCGAAAGTAATCAAGCAATCATTTTTATTTTAGTAAGGTTTGTGAATACAAAACGAAATGAAGAAGGCCTAAGTATGAATTCCGAATATTTGTCAGTATAATTATCTATCTCAAATGCAGAAAGATTGTAATTGTAAATGTGATGTAAAAACATTAAGCTTAAGCCACAAGTTAATATAATGGTTCTTTATATGCTATGGTATTACAAAAGTGACCGAGAATAAGAAGTATATTTATGATACAATCATATAAACCCAACGTGAAGCTGTCAGGCCTACATCAATCTTTGCTTCTGATACGTATAGTATGTGCAGCATTGGCAAGTGTGATAAGCGATAATTACTGTGGACGCAACGTCTATAAAGGAATGTGCCTAATATGGCGGGAATTCAGAATGTTACGACTGTATACAGCTGCAGCAGAACAGACGCGAAAGCAGTCTTTGATGCTCTGCAACATTACGACCATGTGCATAATTTGAGGGTTTTTAATACATGCAAGGAACACAATCTCAAAAGACGACTATCGTTAATTAACTTCATTGATTTTCTCTACCGATGCTGTCTTTTGAACTCCCGCCTACAATGGGTTCACATGTTCTATTTAGCTATTGGTACTTGCTAAACGTTTCCATTGACAACGGCATGGGAGGAGAATGGAAGCGATCAACGCCCTCACTAAAAGACGCTTCTCGTAATACGCATTGCGTGCCTTTTTTTCTTTCTACTGTTTCCTATTGTTTGTGAGTTCAAAACTTGCGGCAAACTACACCGCAGCCGAAACACAACGCGTACCGACTCATTCATGCGGCGGCAGCGGCATGGACATAGACGCACCGAAGTTTACATTCGGGCTGCCGTATTGGTCAGAATCGTTCATGATAGACCTGTCCTGCGATTGGTTAATTATCTTACACACCCAAGCTATCGCCTTATATGGTAATGCGTGCGATGGAGCGTAAACGCCGTCGCTAAGCAGGACTGTTGTATTGTTTCGTCCCGTGAAAGAAACAGGTCGTGAGCTTGAACATAGCCTGAACTTTAAGAGCGATTTTCTCCGTTATTTAGAAAATGGACTGACATCATAAGCGTAGTTAATATTCGTTTTTATGATCTATAGGGATGTCGAAATGAGTTGTATTATATATCAGTGTAAAGCTTAGAGTCTGTAGAATTCACATATAGGCATAACTACGATATAAATCTGAAATTGATAGTCTAAGAACTTTTTGAGTTAACCTCTACACAACATTTGGGGAGAAATAATGAAATAATGAAGAAGAAGAAGAATAAAGAATCCGTACAGAAACAGAAGGTGATCCGAGAGGATACTCGGATCACCTAAATAGGCATACGTTTGACATGCGCACATCAATACATGTTTGTTATTATGTTAAGTTAACCACACCCATTGAGGATGAGCTGATTTTGCCACATCACACATTTCCCATAGACACCTGCCCTTGAACCATATTCGGGGCCTACTGTTCAACAGGTTAATAAGACTGGCAAATATGGTAACTATTCCAATGTGCAAGATTATGTTTTTGCTGTAATTTTACAGGGTAATCTGATTTTGCTTCTCCAAATTCCAGTCCCATGTGCTTTGTAAAATGTTGGAAATCTTTGATGTGTTTATAAGGTAGTCTAGACACTAGAGTCCAATGTAAATTAGATGATCTATGGTAGATAGTGAACTAGTCAACAGTTAGACTTTAAGCTGATCAGTCACAGATCAGTTGGGAAGTGACAGTGACTGACCCTTTCCAGCTTTAAGGCATAGATACTCAGCAAGGAATCCCACAGCAAAATAATCTGAAAGTGACAAATATGATGAAATGACAGGAAGAACTACATGTATCTCTCATGCTGAGCGGCTCAAAAACATTGATAGATTCACGGTTTCTTGAATTGCATTGCGTGATTAACGCAAGTGATTCAAGGCATTCCAAATTTGCAAAGACAATTGCGAAGATACTTTTGTAGGTTGTAGAATTCATGCCAACCAAAATTTGTGCGAAATATGCAAAAATTATGTACTGCAAATATTTTCCCATTTACAGTAGACTATAACTATTTTCAGTCTGGTCATACACAGTTGGAGGTGAATAGCAAAGATTCTTTTCTTTTTTTTTATGTGTTTTATTGGAGTAAAAAACAAATCAATACATACATGAACATGTATATAAGAACAATCATCGGGAAAAAGAGAAATATAAAAAAGGGAAAAAAAGGAAAAAAAAAAGAATAGCAAAGATTCTGTCGTAGAACTGGCAAACAGGGGGAATTACTGTACAGCTCCCCTATAAATGGGCTACAGTAATACAAGTAGCAAGAAGGAAGAATCCTTATGAAGTTATGCAAACAAAACATGACAACTTCTATGATCTTCAAATACAGTTGAGAATTCTGTTGGCCAATCCAAAGAAAGATACCACCAATGACACTGCTCACTGGCTTCAGAGTGGTCACATGCAATACATGAAAGGGGAACCCTTTGTATAGCGATACTCATCTACTGAGAACTCTCAGGAGATGAGAGTAAGTAGACATCACAGTACTGCTGCTGTTGACCACTTAGGCTTGACCGCTCAGGCTTGGCCACTGTAAATACACGTACACCTCTTGGCATCAGCAAGACCAAGCATGCAGATCTGCTGGACTAGTGTGGGTCCAATGTCATTCTGAAATGTCACCACATATTCTACAAACAGCTGGCAAATTTCACTCCAGTGTGAAAACCACAAAATGCACTTTTTATGAGTGTATAATCATGCCTGAATGATCACTGAACTGCCATGCATAACTGGCACAACTGCAAGACAGAAAAAAACATGTTGAATTATTGATTCGGCTGTAGCTTTGTATGAGTCTGTTGCTGCTATTCAGAAGTTAAAGTCTACTATTGGAAACAGAATTGACAGTCACTAGCCATGTTAGACATGTGGCCGCTATACACAGGCTTTTAACATGGCTTTCCTCTTGGGATTTTTAAGTGGCCGTAAGTGGCAGGTGGCCATAAGACAGGGGGTCACTGAGGCAGGCTTGTCTGTACCAAAGGGAAATTCAATTAAACTGTACACGCATTCAGTAATATCTAGGGTATAGAAAAAATGTGAAATTTCAGCATTTCAACATGACCTAATGACCCAAAACTTTCAAAGAGAATGAATGTCAAGCAATTATAAAGTTTCTTGAAGATTCCTTGAGCCATATCCAGGTTTCATGAAAATATATTAACCTGTTCCTTATGAGAACCTGGTATACCAGGTTCCCATGGTAGCAACTATATACGGGAACCTGGTATGCCAAGTTCCCATATATGAAGACAAGGGTGCCTGCTTTCGTGGCCTAAATTCATGTTTCTTTGTGTGAAAATGCCACGAAAAATGGGTTGGATAAAAAGATTTAAGAGTTTATTCTATCAACATATGTGATGCGCTCCGTCGGAATGAGTCAAAAGTCGCAAAAAATGAAATCGTAGTTATGCCTATATGTGAATTCTACAGACTCTAAGCTTTACACTGATATATAATACAACTCATTTCGACATCCCTATAGATCATAAAAACGAATATTAACTACGCTTATGATGTCAGTCCATTTTCTAAATAACGGAGAAAATCGCTCTCAAAGTTCAGGCTATGTTCAAGCTCACGACCTGTTTCTTTCACGGGACGAAACAATACAACAGTCCTGCTTAGCGACGGCATTTACGCTCCATCGCACGCAATACCATATAAGGCGATAGCTTGGGTGTGTAAGATAATTAACCAATCGCAGGACAGGTCTATCATGAACGATTCTGACCAATACGGCAGCCCGAATGTAAACTTCGGTGCGTCTATGTCCGTGCCGCTGCCGCCGCATGAATGAGTCGGTACGCGTTGTGTTTCGGCTGCGGTGTAGTTTGCCGCAAGTTTTGAACTCACAAACAATAGGAAACAGTAGAAAGAAAAAAAGGCACGCAATGCGTATTACGAGAAGCGTCTTTTAGTGAGGGCGTTGATCGCTTCCATTCTCCTCCCATGCCGTTGTCAATGGAAACGTTTAGCAAGTACCAATAGCTAAATAGAACATGTGAACCCATTGTAGGCGGGAGTTCAAAAGACAGCATCGGTAGAGAAAATCAATGAAGTTAATTAACGATAGTCGTCTTTTGAGATTGTGTTCCTTGCATGTATTAAAAACCCTCAAATTATGCACATGGTCGTAATGTTGCAGAGCATCAAAGACTGCTTTCGCGTCTGTTCTGCTGCAGCTGTATACAGTCGTAACATTCTGAATTCCCGCCATATTAGGCACATTCCTTTATAGACGTTGCGTCCACAGTAATTATCGCTTATCACACTTGCCAATGCTGCACATACTATACGTATCAGAAGCAAAGATTGATGTAGGCCTGACAGCTTCACGTTGGGTTTATATGATTGTATCATAAATATACTTCTTATTCTCGGTCACTTTTGTAATACCATAGCATATAAAGAACCATTATATTAACTTGTGGCTTAAGCTTAATGTTTTTACATCACATTTACAATTACAATCTTTCTGCATTTGAGATAGATAATTATACTGACAAATATTCGGAATTCATAGGCCTTCTTCATTTCGTTTTGTATTCACAAACCTTACTAAAATAAAAATGATTGCTTGATTACTTTCGGGTAAAGGAACCACCGGAAAAGGAACCGCATTTGATTTTCTTGTTAACGAATCTAAGCTAATAGCGAACCATATTTCATTGTGTGATTAACGAACCTTCAGAACAATCAATTGTATTACCCCCCCCCCAAAAAAAAGAGCATTTTAATGTCATGCGTTGTCAATAGTGATAAAAGGCCCGTTTTTATTTCGTAGTGTGTCTCAGTACTCCTGTGTTTATTTTTAAGGATGTGTCTCTCTTTATGATTTTTTTTCAATTCAATCATAGTTTATTTCCAATCAACGAAAATCCAAAAAAGAAAAAAAACATAGTACAAAGTATACATGTGATGAAATATTGTTCAAACGTTTGCAAAAGATTCATGTAATATATAATTATACGAGACAAGTTATAGAACAACATATAACATGTACAATATTTAGGAAAACACTGTATAAATACTTCGTGGGAGAGCGGAAAATGAATTCGATTATGGAAAATAGTGATCCACTAAAAAGCATAGCTTGTCGGACGTGGATCGCTAGACAAATAATGAGTAAATTATATACTATTCTATAACAATATACATGTAATTATTTTGAGATACACCGGTTGGGAAAAAAATATAGAATACCAATGCTAGTGCCCGGACACTGCTCACTGAACCACGTGTACCGGGAAAATATGACAAGGACAACACGTTCGTACACACATTCGATTACCCACACGTATACACTGTAAGACGCGAGACAGTACCGAGAGGATGATTGCGATTGATGTTAAACTATTTCTTTCCCGCAAGCTTGAAAAGGAAGAAGCTAACATTGAGGCAAGGAGACGAGTTTTCTTCCATGAGATACAATCATTAAGACATACATGTATTCCCGAAAGTTGTGTGATTGCTTATGCGCTAAAGAATTGTGTCCATTACATGTATCAGGCACTATACAAAACGGTTGAAATGTGCTGAAAGTCGAACTTCGGTTTTTTTTTTCTATTTCCATTTCAAGCGGGGATAGACTAGAAATTAGTTTGTCTATAATGGCAGGAGACATTAGTTTTCTAGTACATACTCCGCATTTAAACAGTCGCCATATTTTCGTGGTCAGAATCAGATAATGGACACGTGATATATTATAAAAATGAAAATACAAAACAATGAACATGACATATGTACAAACATTATGAATTTATACTTACCTGTAATATTCTGCATAAAAAAACAAGCACGCCAATTAAATAATTTAATAGAATTAATAGAACACACTGTACACAGCGATATCATGCATGGCAGATCAAATCAAGTTCAATTGGTGAGAAAGCTAAATGCAGTTAAAAAGTTGACTTCTTTACGTTTCTCCTTCAATTTATGAAACAAAATTACTTTGTATATCTATTGAAGCGGATTGTCTCTGTTGCGAACGATCGTCATACATGTATATAGCATTGTCAGTCTTCTGAGCAAATCCGAAACCCTAAATACTTTAATTTTTGCTTGATAATGTAATAACCCTTATAACTTTATAAAGTTTCAAGTCAATCCGACTCAATATGATGTCATATGGGCCCGTCAAAGTTGAAATTCCGCGCGCATGTCAATGGGGATATACAGTGCATCTATGACAAAACAACGCCAATTTTAGATCCGATTTTACTTGTCAGGAAGGACGGTGCCCCCCCCCCCCCCCATTTTCTTTACATGTGTACATATTCTGACTGAAAGCTGATGTACATGTTATTTCATGGGTGGGCAATGCTGGCAAAATGATTAAAAGGTATCAACTCAATGAAATAAATAATGTACATTTTCAAAATGACGTCATCAAATTTCAAGTTCACTCAAGCGTATCTCACTTATCCTTGGCCAATTTCCACCCAGATTTCAGTATGTTGTAGCTTATTAAATGCTCTTTCAAAATTATGCCCTCAAAAAGTTCATGTCACGAACATCATTTCACAAAAGAGAACAACTACTTCCTCCGACACCATCTTGGGTAGGTAAATTAGGGTCAAAGGTCAAAAGTGTTTAACCCTGTATCTCCCTGAATACACGTCCAATCTTTCCAACGTTTTGCACAAGTAAGGACCATGTTGCAACAATCATTTCACAAAATAACAACTTTTTGCTCAGATGCCATCTCGGCTGTGTAAAGTGGTTCAAAGGTCAAATATACTTCATTCTGTAACCCCATGAGTGTGTATGGTATCACCGCCATATTTTACACACACACTATGGGCCTCGATAGATGGATCATTTTGTAAAATAATAACACTTTGGTCAGATGCCATTTTGGTTGTGCAAATGAGGTTCAAAGGTCAAATATTCTCTATTTTGTATCTTGCTTAGTAAATGCTCAATCGGCGCCAGATTTTGTACATGGACCATGTTACCTGAATCATTTCATAAAACAACGACTTTTGACTCAGATGCCATCTTGGCTGTGTGAGGTAGGGCCAAGGGTCAAGACTACTTTGTCCTGTATCTTGATAATTACATGCCCAATCACTCCCATATTTTGCACACAATAGCCCATGTCATATGGATCGTTTTATGAAATAACTTTATAATCAGACGCCATCTCGGCTGTCTAAAGTAGAGTCAAGGATCAAACAAACTTTGTCTTGTATTTTGGTAAATACATGGCATATTGCCCCATATTTTTTACAGATATAGACCTTGTCAAGAAGATCATTTCATAAGATAATGGCTTTTTCCTCAGACACCATATTGTATGTCAAAATGAGGTTTATTTTGTCTCTTTGTTATAAAGATAATATGGCCTTTTCCATTTTAAATCTGTAGGCATGACAGGTTTGATTCCCTTTTCTTCGATGAGAATCGCAGAAATCATTTATATATCGGATCACCTAATTTGTCAGTCTTGACAAATTCTTGAATCTAGTTCATACTTGTTTTAGTCCATGGACTAGATTTAAACCATGGTTTAAATCTAAACCACTTTCATAAATTAGGCCTGTAAGTATGAAAACAAGTCCAGCATAGGATATATCGCCAGCCAGTGTATAATGTAGCCCACTACCATGATGAACTCACTGTTGCCCAAACTTTGCCCTTGTAGGTATAAGGCCTGTGCTCCCAAGATAAAACAGTCAGTGGCTAATTCATAACTCTAGACAAAAGTCATACTCCTGAGTCATCCCAAATACATCAGGTGGTAGGGCTGTATTGAGAACTCTAGCAGGATATCACTTCATTTGTCTGCAAGGATCAAACTTTAGTACTTGGTTTTAATTTGCTTTGCTTTGATTCATTGAACTCTGGGCTTTTTATGCCTCCTTGTTTGACTGATTCCAAACAGTCATCATTCTTCCTTCTTCTTTTTCCTTTTACTTTTGATGGATGATGCATTCATTTGGAGAACAAAAGTGACATTGAAAAAAAAATGCACGACCATGTGATCTGGAATGTATGAAAATCAAATGTGTTAAGTGATCAGATGATAATAGATATTTCCATTGTATTTACCAACTTACCTGTGGGTTTTAGATGACATACATCATGTACATCTAGATTTGTACATCCAGTCATGTGACTTGCTACAACAAAAGGATCCAAAACTTGTGGGAAGTCAATTTTCTACAATTACATGACAGTATTCCCTTACTCTTCTGCTTTACTTTCATGCATAACACGACTCATAAAAGTACTCAGTCTTGGAAATATCGATGAGTTTATGAGAGCATGTAAAGTGGTCTAGGAAGGCAGTGTTTCGAGAAAACCACCTTTAAAGTTTTCCTTCCGACGCATTCGTGATCAAGAGAGGTAAGACAGTCTTTACCTCCAGACAGTAGAAGATGTGCTCCTAGCAACTTCCACGATGTTAATTCAAGCTTAGCATCAGCGGTCTATGCACAACCAATAAGTAACCAAGATGCCATGCACAGACCAATAAGATCACTCTCTTGTTGCTAGGGGCAGAGTCTATCTACAGCGCTAAGTCCAAATCTTCGGACACATTTCTGTTTCATTGATAGTTGAAAATCATAACTCAGAAAAATGCTTATTTCTTGCCTTTCCATTGATCATTTAGCTTCAAAGTTCATTTAGCTTCAAAGTTTCAGCAGATGGTAGATTAAAGATAATAAAAAGTTTTGGTACCTCAAAAGTTTCCCTGAATTTCCTTGTCTTAGTTTGTGTTTCAGGTTAAAGTACCTTTCATATAACTAACACTGTGAGACTTACTCGCCCCAAAGTGCTCTCATGTCTTAGTAATCATGCAACTAACTGCGACCAGCAGCCCCATACGCATAGCGTAATGGGGCTTCGCATTGTAGCATTCAGGATCATGACAGATTTAGTATCGCGGGTGAATATCAACTTAAAATCCAAAAATTTCTTCAATTTGAAGACTTACCAATTAAGTTGAAGTATTGGAAACAGGCTTTGGGCAACGTTTGGTTCTGCCAATAGTCCCTTTCTGTTCGAATTGATGACTGAATGTGACTCGGTCGAGAGGACCTTGGGAGAGCTACATACACTGAATACTACAGCCAGTGCATGCGAACACATCACATGCGCACAAATTTCAAATCTATGAACGGATAAGATGTTTGTATGCACATGCGCTGGCCGTAGTATTCAGTCTATGTAGCTCTCCCAAGGTCCTCTCGACCGAGTCACATTCAGTCATCAATTCGACCAGAAAGGGACTATTGGCAGAACCAAACGTTGTCCGAAGCCTGTTTTCAATACTTCAACTTAATTGGTAAGTCTTCAAATTGAAGAAATTTTTGGATTTTAAGTTGACATTTACCCGCGATACTAAATCTGTCATGATCCTGAATGCTACAATGTGAAGCCCCATTATGCTATGCGTATGGGGCTGCTGGTCGCAGTTAGCTATGCGTATGGGGCTGCACGCTGCTGGTCGCAGTTGTCAATGCAATAATGGTTTCGTACAATACTACCTCGCCGCCGTACGGCGGCGGCTCTGGTACGAAACCATTATTGCATGATTACTAAGACATGAGAGCACCTTGGGGTGAGTAAGTCTCACAGACAACGTACTTTAACCTGAAACACAAACTAAGACAAGGAAATTCAGGGAAACTTTTGAGGTACCAAAACTTTATATTATCTTTAAACATAAGACTACAATATCATGTCAAAAACAGAAATTCGATGGTTTTAACCGATTTTGATGATCTGCCTCCAAATTCGATTTTCTCGGCTCAGCCGTCAGTGACTTTCGGATCCTTTTGATGAGGCCGGTCACTATCTATTAAAGTGACATCTCAGAACCTTGTCACATGAGTTCAATTGTGTGATGGACAATTTTACAAATGGTACAAATGGTTTTTGTAGCTGTACAATCATACAGTCAAACTCGGATACCTCGAATTCGTCGGGACTGAAGAAAATGGTTCGACGTACGCGAATTTCGAGGTACGCGTACGTCGAATTTTCTTCGACTTATCCGATGTTTATCGATGTTCAACATGGTGTCTGTTATAGTGCCTACTGATTGTTTGCATGCTTGTCAATTTGAATTGAATCAACTTTTATATGAATGAATTGAGTGAAAATCGGAAATGAAATCAAAATTTCAGAAATAAAGATTTTGATGGCCCGATCACGCCACCAAAAAAAAAAAATCAAAAAAAAAATCGGATGTTTGCCTTTACTTTTGAAAATGAACAGCGGTAACAATCGGCTATGTAAGATGCTAAAATAAATGTCAGGGGTTTGCGTTTAATTGTGGAAATGAATGACGGTAATATTCGACTCGGTATGATACTAAAATAAATGTCGGATGTTTGCTCATACTTTTGGAAATGAATAACGATAAGACTCAGCTCCGTATGGTGCTAAAACTAATGTTAGATATTTGATTTTGCGTTCGGAAATAAATAAGGATAACATTCGGCTCCGGAAGACGCTGAAATAAATGTCGAATTTTTGCTATGACGTACGGAAATGAAAAACAATAACATTCAACTCTGTACGATGGTTAAATAAATGTCGGATGTTTCCTTATACTTTCGAAAGTAAATAGCAATAGCATTCGGCTCCGGAAGATGCTAAAATAGATGTCAGATGATCGTTTTTATGTTCGGAAGAAAATAGCAGTAATATTCTGCTCCATCATGTCCATATGATGCTAAAATAACTGTCTGATGTTTGCTTTTAAATTTCGAAATGAATAACAGTAACATTCAGCTGCGTTTAATGGTAAAATTAATGTTTGATGTTTGCTTTGACGTTCGGAAAAGAGTAACAATAATATTCAACTCCTGACAATGATGAAATAAATGCTGGATGTTTGCTTTTACGTTCGAAAGTAAATTGCAATAATATTTAGCTCCGGAAGATGCTAAAAAAATGTTGAATGTTTGCTTTGATGTTCTGAAGTGAATAACAATAATATTCAACTCCGTACGCTGATAAAATAAATGCCGGATGTGTGCTTTTACGTTCGAAAGTAAATGTCAATAGCATTCAGCTCCGGAAGATGCTAAAATACATGTCGAATAATTGGTTTTACGTTTGCCATGTTTGGAAGTGAACAGCAGTAACATTCTGCCCCATACAATGATAAAAAAAATATTGGATATTTGCTACCGTACATTTCGAAATAAATATCAGTAACATTCAGCTATACGTTTCATGGTCCAAAATGTCTGATGTCTGCCTTGACGTTCAAAAATGAAAAAAACAGTAACATTCGGCTGCGTGCAATGATAAAATAATTGTCAGATGATTCATTTCACTTTCGGAAGTGGACAACAGTAACATTCGGCTCCGTTCGATAATGAAATAAATGTGGGATGTTTGAAATGAATAACGGTAATATTCTGCTCCGTACGATGCAAAAATAAATAACAGATTGTTGCTTTAACATTTGGAAATGATTAATGGTATTAATCCGCTCAGTTAGATGCTAAAACAAATAGCGGATGTTTGCTTTCACGTTTGGAAATGGATTAGGATAGTATTCAGCTCCGTAAGATTCTAAAATGAATGTCGGTTGTTTGCTTTTACATTTAAAAATGAATAACGGTAACTTTCGGCTTTTTACAATGCTAAAACAAATGTCGGATGCTAACAAATGTCAGCAAATGCTCCCATTTTCTCATTTCAAACGTAAGTTTTGACCTCCTCAATATAATGGGCATCAACTTTTTAAATAATCTCTACGCCTATTTGTCAAATCTTTAAACACAGAGTAAGATGATTGAATTTTCTATTCATTTGTTTTAGACATGGGCATCTGTATCACTTCAATAATGCTTAATATTAATTTGTCTATGTTTAGTAGGACCGATTTAGTTTTTCTAATGTTTTTCCTGATTTTTTTTTTTTTTTTGTTACCAGATTTTACTTTCGACCACCAGAAAATTAAAATCAATGATATTGGTGGCCCGATAAAACTTAGTGCGGAGCCCTGTGTATTCTATTCTTCATTGTGATCGGCCTATGTACTTCCAGATTTTCATAATCGCATTGCTGGAAAAAAAAAAGTTTCAGTGCTTGCGTTCTCGGGGAAGTAAACTTCGTGAAAGGCAAAAAAAAAAAAATAGTTTAAAAAAAGGCACTACGAGGGAGATTGATGTTTTGACAGTGGAGCGTGATTAATGGCAAAGATATAACTGTCAACGTAAGCAGGTGCGCCCCGACGGTTGAGAAATCTACGCGCACGGTATGACTGTCTCGATCAAAAATCAAAACACAGTGGTTAAAGAAAAGCAAATGATGGGGCAGCGCGAAGTGCTATCGTAAAGCACTCCATTGGCATGGGTGCTATGTGCATACCATGTACATTATGTACGTGTGTTGGTAGGTGTTGGGGATTTTCCTTGTCAGCTGTGGATCGGGTATTTCTTCTTGGGCGCGCGATTGTTCTGGGTCTCAGAATATTTACAATCGAGTGTGAAAACATTTGTGACATGTCTTCGCTGTCCACACGCGCTTAATCGGAGATGCTGAGTGATGTTTGCAATTTCGATTCGAGCAACATGCTGGGAAAAACAATAAGTTAATTAAGATCGGGACATTAGATTTCCCTTCGAGGTAACCGAACTTCGAGTTATCTTTTTCGAGTTACGCGAATTTTAATACACGGAAACTCCATCGGAACAATCGGGACTTTCATTTTGCCCCCGAGGTAAAGTGATATTCGGCTTATCCGACGTCGAGGTATCCGAGTTTGACTGTACTTCTAAATCAATCACATCTTCATTTTACATCGCCTCTTGTAAAAAAGTAGTAATGACTTATTTATATTTCTGAACTATATCTTATTCCAAGCTTTTATGTAGTCAATTAAGTATTTTTAGACTATTGATCTGGATCTATTGAGAAGGGAATATCTTTGACAGAGACTGCAGAGGCTGGTGCAAAGGAGAAATGCTGGCAGTCTTGGACTTAAAACCCAGTCAGAAATCTTGATGTGGAGTAAATTGAGAGTAATGGGGGTGTTGTGTCACTTGTGTCAATTGGTGAGTAATGAGTTCCATGCAGTACACCAAGAGAAAGAGAAGTAGAGAGGAGGAGAGAGGGATAGTGATAAAGACAGACAGATAGACAGAAGGCACAGATTTGAGCTTATTTGAGCAATTACATGCAACTTGAGTGCTACAAATGACATGAACAAATTGTACAATAAAATAATCATGAGCCTGCATCACACTGTCCAATATACATCTTAATAGATGCATTGCCAGATAAGCCTGTGATTTACATAGAAAATCTTGTTTTATTACCTTCACCAAGAGAGGAGGTTATGTTTTCATCGGCATTGGATTTGTTTGTGTGTTGGTTTGTTTGTCTATGTGCAGAATAACTCAAAAAAATGTGAGCAGATTTGGATGAAACTTGCCGGAAAGGTTGAGAATGACACAAGGAACAGATTATCAAATTGTGTTAGCGATCCGAGAATTTGTATACCATGGATTTTATGAAGGATTTTCGATATTTTGGCAGGTCAGTGAACTTGGGAGTTTAAGCTGCGCATTTTTTAACCCTATAAAGCCCAAGGGGGTGCCCCCCCCCATCATATTTTTGATTGCCACTCCTACACCCTTCACTTGATTTCAACCAAATTTGGTGACTTTTCCCAAAATCTTATTGCAAACATTTTGATATATAATTTAGCTATGTCCGATATTGCTGGTTGCCATGACAACCGTAAACTGACAACCATGTTCGTCAGATTTTGCATGATTGTCTGTTCCAATTTCAGTTAACAATGTAATAATGGGTGAAATGAAATGGGGGTTTTCTTGGCTATAATTTGCTGAAGAACCAAAATATGTAGTAATTATGGTTGTGAATTACCCTGAAATGGTCTTCTTTTTATTTCCTTTATTTTTCATATGACATAGGCATCAGATAATAGATATAAAGGAAATAATCGAAAATACAGCATTTTCCAAAGACTACCCTTTTATTTTGTGTTATCTTCACACAAGCTTTGCCTGTAATATGATTTGCTTATCATATTATCAATCTGCAAACTCAAAATTTCAATATTTTGGAAATATGAAATGTGATACCAGTATATGTACCCATTCCCAGCAATACATCATAGGTTTCATATATTTCTTTATATTGTAATGAATAGCACCCCCACATGTTGTCCTTGAGAAATTTCAACCATAACAAATAGTGAAGGCTGACTTGCTTTTCCTTTTTGGTAAATATGAAAATGATTGATATGAAATAAAAACATGTATACAGGGGATAAAGAAATAAAAAGAAAAAAAAAACATGATTTTAGCATATTTCCTATGTATTTCCTTATATTTTGGTAAATACAATGTAGAACCCTCAGTGGATGACCATGAGAAATTTCAAATGAGAAATTTCAAATGTTGGGTCACGTAGAGTATGAGTTGCTCTACCCATGTCGAAATATGATGGTCATACATCATATAATAAAGAAGTTACCTGGTATATAGGGGGGCACAATGTGCCCCCCCCCCCCCCTTGGGCCTGGAAGGGGTCAAAATAGCTTGGGCTATTTAGGGTTAAGGTTTGCATACGTGCACTAAGGTGCGTGCTGTAGTTTCTGCTAAGGTGAGCTGTGCCGCACAGTTGGAAGGTGATGACGTATCAAAAGGCTTCTATATATTGGGAAATTGGGTGACTTTCAGCAGATACAGTGTATGGGCAGAAATCACTGATCTCTATGGGAAGAGCAAGATCAGTGGTGGAAATGAGCTGCTTGGTGGAGGTCTGCACTCTCAGAGTGCTTTTCTAGTTGTTGTTGTTTTTTTCTGAAGGAATGTGTGAGTGGGTTGAGGGTTTGCTTGTGTGAGGCATGGCAGTGGTAATGTCATGCTATTTTGGCCAAACTTGAAATTTATGCTGTTTAGTTTATGGACAGAGGGATGGGAGAGTTGGCAATTGTGTGCATGCTTCATTCTTTAACTCAAGGAGTAAGGTTCAGTAGGTTAATAACTCAATTGTTTATTTGTGCAATAATATTGACAGTAATTCACTCTGAACACTCTCAAGTGTCACAAGAATTTCTAATCTGTTGAACTTTAAATTACATATTTATGGGACTATAGAGATTCCAGAGACTGGTTTAAAAATGGCAAGACTATTTGGCTCTGTGAAATATGCCTCATAACAAACTTGGGCAATTCCTTCTTGTAGTGCATTTTTCTTCTTTTCTATTTCTTTTTTAATTATCCATGCTTGACTCGTGCAACAAAAGTCCAAAAATATGAGTTATGTTGGTATTTTGGAAGTTCTTTGAGTGACCATGATAGCATTTTGTGGCAAAAATTTGGAACTTGTATATGTCTAACATAAGAGGCTGAAGAATGTGTGTCAGTTGGTGTGGTGTATGATGAACATGTTTCTTTTTTTAATCTACTGAAGGTTTATGAAGGTTGCCATATTTTCTACACAACATTGATGCCAAAGGTAACAAGACTTCAGTATTTCTTCATGTTCTACATCAAGTCTATATTGCAGGAACATGAAGCCTGTAAATATGAGGTACTTTTACAAAGGAATAACTTCAACTATTTTGAAATTAGTAGAGCTATAAAGACTGGCCTATTTGTTAGAATAAATAGTCACAGATAGAGAAGACATGTTTTCTTCAAGTTGGTAAAATTTTGCGCATTCACACATGCTGAAAACTGACCTCCCTGAGTCCCAGCCAGTGATGTTCTGTAGCAAAGAATGCCAGGAATTGTTTGTTTAGGCCATTTCGTGACAGTTGGGGAGTCCACAATTCCCCCTAATCAGCCTTCTTCTGGCATAGCTGTCATAATTTCAGCTGTGTGTCTCATTTCCAAGCAGATAAAATATGAGTTGTGTGCACTGAAACTGTTCATACCTCCTGTCTTTATTTCTGATCTCATGTACATGCTGTTATCAGGGTGGGGTAGTTTGGTGTGAACTAGTTGTCATAGCCGTGGTCTTGTATAAGCCCAACAGTGGGATAGATATAGGCCTAAACTGTGGATTGACTGAGATATAGAATGTTGATAGACTTGGCAGTGAGTTACAAATTTCATTCAGTCCTAGCCTTCTTCCATCCTTGTTCTATTCCAGTATTGATCTATACTGGACAGAACTTTTGGAATCTATCTTCAGGTTGCTGTAAAATGGCTAAAGTTAATGGTAAAACAGTCAAGATTGTTTCTTAAGCAGTTTCTTGCCAAGCTGATAATAAAAATAATAATAATAATAATAATAATAATAGAAATGATATGTACTGTAGGAGTGATATGTATAGTATGCCTTTGTCACATCTAGATTAGATCTTCTTTTCTTTTTCTGCACAGCAGCAATTCAAATTTGCTGGACATAAGAACTAGATACTTTTCAGGGAATAATTTTCCTTCTTGAAATTGAGAGTTAAGTTGATGGACAGATACTTTGAAAAAAAAAAAAAGGTATACCATTCTGTGTAACTGAATTTGCTACACAAATGACATATTGCATAGCAGCATTATCCAAGATGCATAGCAATTTTCTGTGTGATACAAGAAAACTTCATTACAAAAAGTGCGGTGACATCCTCCATAGGAAACGAGCATTTTTAAATGCACCGCACAGAGCGCGCAATCAGGTATAGGACATTTACACGGACTCTCGACTTTATGAACTCGTATCTCCCAGAATATGTCTTTTTGCTTAAATGCACCTGGTTTTTATGAAAATCTAGATTTCAAGCTTGCTCTACATACCTCATTTGTGGAGTTTTGTGAAAATTTTACATCGGTACCTTTCGAGTTGAAAATTAGGTGTCATTTCTCACTCAAACGCAATCAGCTCTACGACAACACACAATTTTACATTGACGGCGCGGTGTGCCAACTGTGAGCCTGAAGGCCATTTTGGGAGGATTATTTTACTGCCATACCTGTTGTATTTGTACAATGCACCTGCCTAGTAAGTTGCAGCAAATACTCACATGTATTCATACTGAGTTTGGAGGAATTTCGTGAAACTTCGTCATCGGTACCTTTTCAATATTCATAAACCATGTCAGTTTAGCCGCGAGTGAATAACCCACCAATATGTTCATACACTAAAGCAATTGCATGCTTCTCACTTGAATACGCTACGCTGATTGGCTAAATGTCATTGGCCTTACGAGGTCACATCGGGTCAACGCGTGATCATGACTTAGCGCGTATGCAAATTTGTGACATGGCAATAGGTGCGCGCGTCTTTATTACTGTTTAGATTTCATTAAAACATTAGCTCAACGTAGCATTTGCGGTGCGTGATTGCATCATGAATATGTATTATTCTTTAACACTCAACGCACTGTGATAGGTGGTATGCAAATGACGGATCTACGTCATAGCTCATTATCTGTTTGTCACCGTTCGCGTGTAGATTTTTTGTAATGTATTCCCTGTGCTTTTATCATATTGTCGTGTGGGACTATGACAAAGGAGAGTTAACAGGTATTGTATGTATAAAGCCATGACAATACAAGAAATTTGGTTATATGATACCACATGTACTGAATTCAAATCTATGAAATAATGTCATACCTGTCTAGGCATTTCTCTGCCAATGGTATGAGGTAGAGTCGTTGATTCCGTTCTAATTCTAAATACCATTTATGGCAGAGATAAGACTTAGAACCCTGTCTTATGTTGTCCCAAGTTTTAATGCTGAATAATGTGTGAATATAATAGAGCAAGTTTACTAGTATGGTAGTTCTCCAACAACATAGTGGAGAGGTGTTTCAGCAGTAGATGGTCACATTTTATTCATAAGATTGCACTCATTTTCCTTATCTAATATGAGCACTCGCCTCAGTGAAATGGTGAAGACTTGTAGAAATTTAGCAGTGCAGAAAGGCACTGACTTCGGTTGAGTGTAATAAACATAAAAGGAAAGTCTTGCAGCAGCTCTTAGAGTTTGTTATAATTAACTAATAGAGTCTCAGACCATGATATGTTGGCATCACTACCAGAATGTTAGAGTCTGTATTTTTGATTTAACAAAAAAAAAAGGAAAGGAAAACTGCTTTAAAAGCTACATTATTAACTCTGATTTATTCTAAAGCAACTGGGATATTTTATAGCATGTAACAAGTAGCATTTCCAAGTATGGTGGAATGATAGAGCCATCTTTCAGAAATCAGTCAGTTACTCTTTCCTGTAAGTTCAGAGTTATTAGATCAGTGGGGATTCAATGTCTTTGCCAGGTTGCGCTAGAACTTACAAGTAGTGCTGTCATGTATCAATTACCCTAAGCGATTTGTTACTTTAATGTGTAGTTGAATCATTTATCAATACTATTTTGAGGCAATGCTTTCCCACCACAAGAGGCCAACAGTTTATGTCTCATACTCTTTGCGATTAATCAGTTTATGGATTCGGTTTTAAATTGCACAAATTATAGATAGTGCTAAAATCTAAACAAGGCTGAAATCTTTATTGGAAATGCTAAAAGAATGTGGAAAGAAAGGTGCTGTCCTTAACATGATATAGAGACATCTGTGCTCTACAGGAAAGAGACAGCAAGAAATATGAGTTGCGTAGCTCCTACTACTGTAGGTGACCTGAAATGAAATGCCGTTGGCATTGTCAGTTTCATTTGACAGCTGCTGGCCTGAAATGAATGCAAAATGTTTCTGATAGCTCTCAACAAAAATGAAGCAATCTCCTGTACTTACAAGCCATCACAGTCAATGCAGGCCAGACATGAAGCCATGCCATTGTTTATATATCAAATAGTGGCAGGTAGGGGGCGCTGTCTTCCCTCCGGCCATCTTCAAACTGTGTACTATGACTGCAGCTTGAAGAAAAGAGCCTTGAACCCATGGTTGTGGGCGGCTCTGTCAGCAAATCAAAGTTAGAGAAATAGGAGGTTTAGGCAGACAGCGGGAGAGCAACAGATGATCTCAATGAGGCCTAGCCTTCTCTTTATCCTCATTCCTCATCAGGTTTTTACCCTCTCAAGAATGTTCTACTCTCTTTAAATGCAAGGGGTGTGAGAGGTTATTATTATGGTAGTTCAGCTAAATGGATTCATCTAATACACATTACTTTGTTTTGTTTTAGGTATCTAGAGGTGTGTGGGGTTTTTTTTTTTTTGGGGGGGGGGTGCACAAAACAAGAATTTTACATTTAGTGCTACAGGTAGTGAATTTTGAATGCTTTGTGAAATATAGGGAACTACATGAAGTTTTTATGCCTTTGCCACAGAGTGCTACAGGAGGCATTCAACTTTCGAGTTTTCTGTCTTTCCATGTGTTTGTCAGGGCGTCTGTCCATCTGTACATGATTTTGTGGATAGTCTTACTTAAGAAGTTCATTTAAAGTATCCAAATGAAAACTGACATTTAATATAGGCCTACTGTGCGTATGACAGGATGAAGCTGTGCCTGTCAACTTATTGGTGCACCAGGTCAAATGTCATAGATCAAGGTCAAATTCTATAATGTCACTATTTACCCCATATCTCTGCAATGCCTGAAGGTATTTTCATGTAGCTTAGTTTATACATCTATTATCAGATAATGATTCTCTAGAGAAAGTTTTGGGCCATGGGGCTGAAGGTCAAAGGCCATTTGAAAATGCTATTAAAGATTTTACTTTTTTTCTTTATGTGAGATATCTCAGAAATGGCTAAGGGTATCTTCATGAAAATCATATAGGGGCCTACATGTATTGCCAGACAATGATTCTCTTGGGATGTTTTGAGGTCAAAGGTCAAGAGTCAAAGGTCAGGTTTAATTGCTGTAACTACTCTATTTTCTCCATCCTTGGAAATGACTTTTACACTAAACTTGTATTATATGTATAATTAACAGTGAGCATGCATTATAGCACAGTGATTATGTGGAGAAAGATTTGGACCATGAGGTCAATGATCAGGTAAAAATGCTAAAATTGCACTGTTGTTCAAAATTTGTGTATTATTCCCAGATAATGATGATTTGTCAGTCAAGCAAAACTGTCTTCTCACATTGTCAAGATGTACTGTACACGTATTGGGAAAATAATGTGACACAGCAGAGGCATGCCAGTTCCCATAGCCACATTTCTAGTTTATAATGGATACTGCATAGTGATATTTTTCAAGTCATGTTATTCCTCCTTTATAAATTTATATGTGCATGGCATGTTCATGTAGATACAGGACATGATAGGCAAAGTTTACTTTCTTGTATTGAAAAGGCTTTAATATGAAAATTTTTTATCACTACTATTCTTAATTTCATGTCATTTGAATATCAATCGTTAGATGCTTGTGTGCATACAACTGTACCAGCATGTAAACTATAATCATATTTCATTTGTATTTTCTGTGATAATGCGATTGTTTAAGCTGAACAAAAATACCAACATTCAACTTGATTTGAAATAAAATGTACCTAGACAAAGGATTGCACGTACATACAAGCGTAGGTGCCATTTGCAACACATATAGTTATTAGATATTTCACAAACTATGCATTTCCATGTTAGTCCTGCTATTGAATTTGATTGAAAAAAGTCATTGCACATGGAATACCAATATTTGTCAAAAATTAAGCGGCACATCACTTGAAGCCCTCTCTCTATCTCTACTCCCAACCCAAATACATCATGCATGCGCTCATAGTCAACACAGGTACCTTTTGTAAACACACACACACACACACACACAGACACACAAACACAGAACCTAATGTCATCTGCACAGTTTTCATGACATCTGAATGTTTGCTACTAACTAATCTTTTTTGTAATATTCTTTGTCCTCTCATCAAAATGTCATTGCAGCTAAGAATCCAGTCCTTCATCCTTCCTCTGCGTGATCACGAGAAGCTTTCTACAGGCAGGTGCCAGTGACTGGCAGCATCCCACTGCTCCAATATGGAGGCCTTGTCACCGATGGGAGAAACCGTCATGGAGACGTCGTCCGTCCTAGCCAGCCCACAGTCCTCTAGGCTGATGATGGGACTGGTGGAAGAGTCTATGGACACACTCACCATGTCCCCCAAACCAGCTGAAAATGAGTCTCAGGTATGCTTCATGTCCCAGTGCACAAGTGGTCTTTGGCTTGGCTTTATTCATCACCTGTAGGATGCCTGGAAAAAAACAAAAACGAAAACACATACACATACACATACAAACACACACACACACACACACACACACACACACACACACACACACAGTCTGAGAAAAAAAAAGACACAAGTAAACCCTGTCATGATAAAACAATGACATTGGAATGATCTCATACTCCAATAGTAAATTATTATGATTCCCATGGAAATGACACAATGAAATTGCATGTAGCGTTGTAATAATGAGCAGTTAATACTTTGATAAAGTAAAACCAAGTGAAATGGAAGATGGTATGAATCTATTCTTTTTCATCTTGTTATTCATCATCTTTCGAGTGAGACTAAAAGAGTAATCAAACCAGAAAATGTTATTTGCTTCAAAGAATTGTCTTGTCATTGGGCAATGTAATACCCGCATGTGTGTCCTTGTAAATTCAATGTAGCAGCCCTGCAAAGTGTGTGTTACAAACTCATGTAATAATCTTTCGTACATGTTGTAGCACACAATAGACTGAACTCAAAGCCCATGTTTTCTTAAATGATGATGCAAAAATGGTGATAAAAATAATAATAAATAATCATCATCATTATAACATTAGAATGATAATGATGGTAATAATGATAATAATGATAATAATAATAAGAAGAATGATAATAATGATAATAATAATAAGAAGAATGATAATAATGATAATAATGATAATAATAAGAAGAAGAGGAAGAACAAGAATGATCCGAGAGGATACTCGGATCACCTAATAATAACGAAACATGAAACTCGTCACTGAAGACGAGTTAGGTGATACGCTGGGGGTCATCAGATATCGGTTACCGACAAGTGATCGACAACGAAACAATGTAATATAGTAACCTGAAGTTATATTGCGATAATATGTTCGTGAAGTCGAATTTTTTGTACATTCATATTTCAGATCAAATTGTTTCTATCATACAAAGCATAATGGAGATCCCGTGTGTGTGTCTGCGTGTGCGAGTACAGTGTATCTGTACCATGTCGTCCTTGACACGAACGAATTGAAACGAGACAAATAAAGTGTTTCAAAAGATCATCTTGACTTTAATATTGGTCTTTTCAAATATGAATGTTGACCCTTATTTGCATAACCAAAATTGCTAAATCTAATCTTGTTGTCATTATACAATATGATCAGTGGGGAGATCTCTTACAGCTATACGTCTGTAACATTTTCCAGCAGTAAAAGAATGAAGCCTCCAATCCAAAACAAAGGGAAATAGAGTGAGTGTGTGTGTTTACATGACAATGTGATTTATACCTGGACCAAGTGGCATTACCTCAATTTAAGGGGAAAAAAAATCAAAAGAAAAACAATTTTCGCTTTGCATCCTATGAGGTTTGAAACTTCACGGGCCCAACGTGCGGCTCCCTCGAAAGAGACATCGCCTTTAACCACGTAACTATAGGTCTCCTCGAACCAAGAGTGTGGAACGTAAGCTTATGTACGTGAAGGATAAATCATGACGATCACCGGTGACCGACACATCTTCAAAGGGGACAGTTGGAAGTGGAAGGAGTACTAAGTATATGTTTATTGTCTCTGCAATTCCAAAGCCATACCACCCTTACATATAGGCATACCATAATTTCGCTTCTGAAATAAATGGTATTACCCATGCACCACTGCTTGCATAGTGCATAAACTTTACTTTATAAACTTTCAGTGAAACGTGTAATAACATAATTCTGTAATTCCATCAGCAGTGATTGACTTCATAAAGAAGAAAGATATGTCAAATTGAACGGTTAGCATGTATAACTCAGGGGATTATAGCCTGATACTCGGTAGGTTTTTTACTGCGCGGATGCCAACAACACGCATCGCCTACGGCTACGCATAGAGAAATGGCCATGACGAAAATAAAAGTTTTGCCTTTTCTTAGGCAGAACGACAAACAACCCCTTCAAACACACTATACTTGGCGGGGAGTGACATGAAAAAGCTCTTTACTAATACAAAACAGTGATACCTTCCACTCATGTGGCAGGAGATACCTCTATAGCAACATTTAAAGCCCGTCTACAACACCATTATTGGGTCGAACAATAACAACCTGAAATTTCAAAGAGATGAGCGAGACACTATACACCTGGCCTAGAGTCAATTAATTCAGTTCTCATTCCTACTCTAGTTGGGTTATGTAAATGTGTACACATTCCCACCTACAGTATAACAAAAACAAACTTAGAGAAAAAGAAAGAAAACGAAAGGTGGCAAGGGGAAAACTGCATACGGGCAATTTATAACCTTGCGTGTGACAAATGAAGCAAATACATTAGATAGACTTTCTAGAGCTAAGATTATATACAAAATTCCATATTCGTGTAGTCCCTCATAATGTTATAGCAGTGTTTCAGCATATCTTTTTTTCTTTTTTTTTTTACACAGACAATGTCAAATTTAAAAACCATCAACTCCATGTCGGAGGAAACATACAAGATTCAGTAAAACTGTAACCTAAATCGCTACTCTACCACTCGTGACCACGGAACATCCACAGAAAAATTTAAGGGAACTATGAATATATCATTTTTTTAATAAAAGAAAAGAAAAAGAAAATTTCCACATCAGGATGACAAACATGCCCGCATGAACATGCATTGTATTGCTAGACGGGAATACGGTCTTGATGCAAATGATTGTCTGATTTATTCAAAAGCAATGATTCCTTTACAATCACCTTCACCACACCACAATGATGTCTCTGAAATCAATGGTAACACTCATGCACATGTGATTGCATCGTGCACTAACTTCCCTTGTCCTAAACTACCAGTGAAATGTGCCATATTATATTGTCTACTTCGATCAGTGTAGTGATTGACTTTAAAGAAGAAATATGTATCAAAGTGAACACTTACCACATTAAGCAGATTCATTATGGCATGATCCTGATCCTGTTCTTTACTGACCCAGATGCCAACAATACACATTACCTACAGCTAGTAGTGAAATATCCAAGACGAAATAAAAGCTTCGCTTTTCCACGGCAAAACGACACAGAATACCTTCATACACACTACACTTGGCAGGGTGTGGCATGAGATGGTCTCTATAGCAACGTTAAGCCTGTCTACAACTCTGTTATTGAGTCGAACAATAACAACCTGAAATTTCAAAGAGATGAGCGAGATGCTATATACCTGGCCTAGAGTTAATTGATTCAGCTCTCATTCCTACTCAAGTTGGTGTTATGTAAATGTACACATTCCTACCTACAGTATTACAAAAAAACAAACGTAGAGAAAAGGGAAGAGAAAACGAGAGGTGGCAAGGGGGAAAACTGCATATAGTAAGGGCAATTTATAACCTTGCGTGTGACAAATAAAGCACATGTATTAGACTATAGAGCTAAAATTATGTATGAAATTCCATATTCATGTAGTCTCACGTAATGTTATAGCTCAGTGTTTCAGCACAAAATGTCTATACACACAATGGTGAATGTAAAAACCATCGACTTAATGTCAGAGAAGAAACTAATGTACAAGATGCAGTAAAACCTTAGCTGTCATTAAATGCAAATCGAATCCATGCCTTAACCTTTTCCTTATTTTCTTTACAGATGAATTTCTCATGAAACTTGCACACAAGATCAACAAATGTCACAGTTCATTGTGTGTGTATGTTTGTGTGTTTCAATATTATTTCCAGGGTCATTTGACAACAGTCCCGGAGCAACATTATAGTACCCTTATTACATGCAAGAAAAAGACAAGATGCTTGTTCGCGTGAGATGGCGCTACATCATAAGTACTTACAGAGCCCTTTTAAGGGCTCTGCTTGAGTATCCATGTTCAGCTAGATGAATAGCAATTTGCCGACAACAAAAAAAAATTCCCATGAGCAATAGAAACACTCCAATTTCCGATACAAAACAAGGGCAATTGCACGTGTGTGTTCATGGAGGTGCGTATACTTGATGAAATAGTAAGATGGGACATCGGAGTGAAGCTGAACTGCCAAAGAAAAATGATAAATAAAGAAAAAGAGAAAAAAAAAGTAAAACGAGACATGAAACTCGTCACTGAAGACAAGTTACTAGGTGATACGCCGGGGGTCATCAGATATCGGTCGTCTGTGATCGACAACGAAAACAATGTAATATATCGACTTGGAAGTTATATTTCGATAGTATGTTTGTGAAGTCGAATTTTTTATAATTCAGATCAAATTGTTATATCATGCAAAACATGGAGATCCTGTGTGTGTGTATGCGTGTGCGAGTAGGCCTAAGTCTATTAACAGGTTTTCTTAGTACAGTGTATCTGCACCATGTCGTCCTTGACATGAACAAATGGAAACATGACAATAAAGTTTTTCAAAGATCATCTGGACTTCAATATTGGTCTTTTCAAATATGAACTTTGACCCTTATTTGCATAACCAAAGCTGCTACATATCTAATACTGTTGTCATTGTGTTATATGATAAGTTGGGAGAGCTCTTACAGGTACAAACCTGTAAAATCTTCCAGCAGTAAAAGCAATGAAGCATCCAATACAAAACAAAGGGAAATAGAGCGAGTGTGTGTGTTTACATGACAATGTAATTTATACCTGGACGAAATATGGCGCTATATCGTAACTACTTACTGAGCCCTTTGAAAGGCTCTGCTGCTTGAGTTTCCATGTTCAGCTGGATGAATTGTAATTTGGCGATAACCAAAAATTCCCATGAGCAATAGAAGCAATCTAACTTTCAATACAAAACAAGGGAAATTGCTTGTGTGTGTTTGTGTGGGTGCGTATACTTGATGAAATAGATAAATAACATCGGAGTGAAGTTGAACTGCCAAAAAAAGAAAAAAAAATTGTTTGTTTGTTTTTTATTGTTCCATATTCCACATTTCAAGAAATACATAAAACATAAACATCACAATACAAAAGCCTGGATGAATTGTCAAGTACAGCTTATAAGACAATAAAACATGTGAAATATGGGGAATCTACATAGAAGCATTGCTTGTAGGGTGTAGATTCCCAGATGCGGATGTGAGATTATTTCTTACTTGGTATATGTAATTAAAGGAATGACAATTTGTGAATTGGAGAAATATAGACGCCAAAAAGTAAAAAGAAAAAGAAAAAACAAAGAAAACAATGTCCGCGGCACAAGACTTCTTAAGAGTTGCGTGATCACCCGAGCGAGGTACAAGTCAGATGCAGTGTACAATAGCAGAGATACCAAATGTGTACAAAGGAAGTTCAGGAGATAATACAGAAATCACGAGCGAGGCACATGTTACATAATCGATAATGTCAGTAATGTGAAGTATGAACAGAGAATGTGGAGGAGGATTGAAGAATAGCTATAGATATGAATTCAGAAAAACTAGTTTAAGTTTATGCTTAAATGAATAAAGAGACTGGGATTGGATTATTTCTCTATCCAACTCATTCCAAAATTTAGGTCCTGTAGTGGTTATTGTTTTTAAAGCAGATACGGTCCGTACAGGAGAAAGATGAAAAGAATCTTTTTGTCTGGTAGGGTAAGAATGAACTTCAGTATTTTTGACAAACATCGAAGAAAACACATCAGGGAGACCACCTGAGTTTAACTGATACATAAATGACCCGATATTGAATTGATATAAATCCTGGATCTTAAGTGTTCTACTGGAAAAGAATAAGACATTAGTGTGTTCCAAAAATGTGGCGAAGTTAATTATCCGTATAGCTCTTTTCTGTATCAGTAATAAAGAATTGAGTCTAGTTGTACAGCAGTTTCCCCATGCCAGGATTCCATAACCTATATAAGGCAAAAATAGAGTAGAATACAGTGAATGGAGAACATATAGAAAAGTTGTTCTCCATCTTGAAAAAAATCACGTGTACATATGTCCTGAGGAGAAATATAGTCGGAACCTCTACCTCGCAGTAATGTATCATTCTCATCATAAGACAAGTCAAATTCTGGAGTTTGTTTGTTTAACCTTTTTATAACATCGGAATCAGAGATCTCATTATCATCACCATAATAATGCATATCCATACGACTGGTCATTAAGTCACTGCTCTCTCCATTAGTTACCATAATGGAGGAGTAAACCTTCGGATTTGAAAGACATTCAAGATAGGTGAATCAGGGAAACAGAGCTGAATAAAGTACCTCGCCAGATGAAAGAAAAACGTGTGTGTGTAATTACATAACAATTGGCGTATATGGAATAACTCGCTCGGGTGACTCACGCATACCGCTAGGGATGATTGACCTTGTATATGCATAGCACTATATGCATTACAAACTGTGTCAAAAGGGTAAATGACATAGCTGAATTCACGGACATGTTTTGACAGAAACTGAGACATTGATAGGAATGTGAACTTGAACATTGTTTCAAAAACGGCTACGAAACACAACAGTAAGTGCATACATATGTATGCATTGTACATTGAAAAAAATCTATTCCACGACATTACTGAGTGAACCGGAGGTTACGCCTGAACTAACACTGCCACCACCTGTACTTTGGATTTTTGTGTTACCGTAAACAAGCAAAATACAAGCAGGCATACCTCTAAAAAAATGTTGACTTGACTAAGCTTGAACCTTAGGGCGTACAGTCAAATTTAGTATATAGAGAAATGCTGTATGAGTAACCTTCGACAAAGAAAAAAATAAAGAAAAAGAGAGAGAGAAAAAAAAATAAAACATTTCCGACGGGACTCGAACTCCTCGTCCTCCAGTGTGGCATTATGAACATGCAGTGCGCTAACCAATTGAGCCACACGGCTCTCCCGACTGTCGGACGTGAAACTTAGGTCTACATTATGATGAATACGAAAATTCTTCGTCTTGATTCCATTCACAACACAGATTTACTTTGATATTAAAATTTTTGCCCTGATAAGGGTGTCTGATGGATATTTCAATGCCAAATTACGAAGATGTGTTATCTATGCTAAAACAAATTTGACTGTCAAATTGAATAGAGCAAAAAGCAAACGTGCCCACGTATGTGACCATGCATTGTTGGGTGGTGTATCCAATTACCGGACGCTTTTTTTCGTGGCTTTGAATTCCATACTCAGAGGATGAAATTTCGGCTAAATATAACACCACTCATTCACGGATTCCTGGAAATTACGAATTCAGCCTACTTATGTCAATTGTTCGCTCCAGTTTTTAGAAAATATGCTTCAAACATACCCCTCTAAAAAAGTTGTCTTTTTGCGCGGTGCAAAATCGCATTATATTACAGGACACGATTTTCACAATGAAATAATCAACGTCTTTCACACTAAGTCCTTGCACCGGAATCACAATTCATCCCGCAAATCACCGTACATATTCTCACCGAGCAGATGACAAACCAAAAATCGGCAAATGAGGCGCAAATTTCGTATTTTACTGTAAAAATCAAAATGTCTGTCTTGAACATTTCGAACAGTTCACACAATAAAACCTTGTGAGAAATTGACAACACCACAACTTCTATTTTACGTGCTTTGTCTATGGGAGCTGGATGCGCGGATGACGAGTTGCGGGCCCCTATAATAGCACACAACTATTCTGCATCGTCGCGTTTGAGGACGATAGCTACAAATTTCCGATATCGATCAGTGAACTTTTGGTTCTATTGGAATCTTCAGCATTTTTCCTGTATATGAATGAGATTTCATAGAATTTCAGTCACGAAATGTGATTCAAACATGCATAAATATTAACTATGACGAGGTGCGGGTCACTTAACAATAAATTTGAGGTAAAATGTTAATTTTTTCGTGTTTTTACATTTTTATGTGCCGTTTTTTGCGATTTCAGTCCACACAAAGTTCTGTGAGGCTAATCTACGAAGTCTCGCGCATACAGAATGTCAGATGATTTTTGAAGGAAGGTGTTTGCATGGTGTAGTACATAAGATACATTCGGTTTGCGTTTCACCACGTATAGTCCTTAGAAGGACTGTTGGAATGACAGGAGAAAGATAGAAGGAAAAGGTCGGATGAGAGGTGAGAAATTGAGTAAGAGTATTCTTTCTGGAGCCTGTGAGTGTAGTCCTGAAAGGGACTGTGAACCAAGGAAAATAGAAGAGTGTAGGAAAGGACTCAACGTTTTGGACAGTTCCTACACTCTTCTATTTTCCTTGGTTCACAGTCCCTTTCAGGACTACACTCACTCCAGAAAGAATATTCTTACTCAATTTCTCACCTCTCATCCCACCCTTTCTTTCTATCTTTCTCCTGTCATTCCAACAGTCCTTCTAAGGACTATACATGGTGAACCGCAAACCTAATATATCTACAGAATGTCATTAGAACGCAAAAATGTGTGTGTCCGGTAATACTATGGTGTCCGGTAATACCATGCTTGCCTATACAATGTATTGCCAGCAGGGAATACATCTTCAAGTAACTGTGATTGACTGTGATGGCGCTATGCAACTTCTCGCAATGGGCCGGGTTGGTTCGATCAATATACCGTTGCAAAGATAAATCGGGAATCGTTTCATCCAGATTCCATTCTCATTTTCAGTTTGAAACTACAGAATTGTCAACATGATGTGGATATTTGAGAAAATAAATTGCATGATTTGCATGATTACTACAGCTTATTGTGTCAGCCACAATATACGTAAGTCTTAGAAGACATAGAGCAAAATCAACTGAGATACAGGTGCTAGAACGTTGTCAAGTCAATGCATGGTTGTGAACAAAATCACTGACCTCCCATAGACATAACACATAAATTTGGCTGATTTTGAGTCTTTGTCTTTAATCTTTATGATGACGTCATCAAATTTCAAATTAATGACATGGACTTGAAAGGAAAATGTTCAATGACATGGACTTGAAAGGAAAATGTTCAAAGTACAACATATCCGAATTTGGAATAATATTGAGTTAAATAACAGAGATATGCGCAAATGAATGTCAGAAACAGTACCTCAAAAAAATTAATTCCACTTTTTTAATTTCAGATGACGATATGATGACGTCATCGAGTTTATGCTTTTGTAATATGCAATAAAAACATAGGATTGCTGGACATTTTCAAGAGTTATGGCGAAATAAACAAAGACATGTTTTTTCACTATACTTGCACATAGACGCACGCGCGGATGTTTAACTTTGACGCCAATGCATTCCTTTGTTACGGGTCAAAATCGATCAAAAATCAGTGGATATTGTTACTTAACGTATCAGGAATCCAAAATCAGTCCAAAAAAGTGCATTTTCATGTTGCTTGCACGAAAATGAGCGGACGGACATGCATGCGCGGAATTTTTTGAAACGCTTGAAATTGTCTGAAACTTTGAGAAAACAGGTCAGGAAGTCGTTTTGAGCATTTTAAATTTTTGACGCTTGCGTCATGATGACCTGGGTAATTAGCATAGTACAGGACGATTAGTCGTGACTTGAACTTTATGTCTACCGAAATTGATGAAGAAATGACATTTAGTTATGAAGTTATGGTTGATTATGTGATATTGTCTGAAAATCACAAAATGGCGCCTAGATGACGTCAGAGATATGTTATTGTCATGAAAATGTTATTTTCGCTAGATATTGTCATGAGATATGTTGACTGAAAATTTCATGTTATTCTGTCATGTCATTGTTGAGATATACACAACACAAAATTGTCCAGAAAGAAAGAAAGGAAGATTTTGACAAACACAATAGGTGATACGCTGATAGCGTATCACCTAATAAAACAACGTCCTGCGGGACTCAAACTTCTCGTCCTGCAGTATGGCATTGTGGACATCCAGCGCTTACCGATTGAGCCACATGGCTCACCCGACTGTCAGTTGCGAAACTTTGGTTTATATAAGACAGATGAATACGAAAATTCTTCGTCTTGATTCCATTCACAACACAAATTTACTCTGATATTAAAATTTTTGCCTTGATAAGGGTGTCTGATCGATATTTCAAATGCCAAATTACGAAGATTTGTTGTCTCAGGTGAAACATATTTGATTTTCAAATGAAATAGAGCAAAAAATCAAACGTGCCCATGTACGTGAACATGCATTGTACAAGGTACTGCCAGCCAGGAATACATCTTCAAGTGCTGCAATTGACAGTGATGGCGCTATGCCATTTCTAGCAATGGGTCGGTCGGTTTGATCAAGGTGTAAGCAGCTGCGTAGATAAATCAACAATTGTTCTTTGATGGCGCTATGTAAGTTATAGCAACGGTTTGGTTCGATAGATAAATCAGGAATCGTTTCGTCCAGATTCCATTCTCATTTTCAGTTTTGAACTACAAAATTGTCAACATGATGTGGACATTTGAAAACATAAAATGCATGATTACTACAGCTTATTGTGTCAGCCACAAAATACCTTAGTTTTACAAGAAATGGAGCAAAATCAACTGAGATAGAGGTGCTGGAATCATTGTTAAGTCAATGTAAAGTTATGAAAAAAAAATCACCTTCCATAAACATAACACGTAAATTTGGCCAATTTAAAGTCTTTACCTTTAATCACAATTTCCAGTCTGATGACGTCATCAAATTGCAAAACAATGACATGAACTTGAAAGGCATATGTTCAAAGTACAACATACCCGAATTCGGAATAATATTGAGCTAAAACAAGAGAGATACCAGCAAATGAATGTCAGAAACAGTACCTCAAAAAATTTAATTCCCCTTTTTTTAACTCAGATAACGATATGATGACGTCATCGAGTTTTCCTCGAAATATTGATACTTGAAATGTTATCTACAATTCATACGCTTTTGTTATATGCAATAAAAACAAAGGGTTGCTGGACATGGATGCGCGCGCGGAATGTCAACTTTGACGCCAGTGCATTCCTTTGTTAAAGGTCAAAATCGATCAAAAATCAATGGATATTGTTACTCAATGTATCAGGAATCCAAATCAGTCAAAGAAAGCGCATTTTCATGTTGCTTATGAGCGTGAAAACGCGCGAACTGCTTAAAATTGTCTGAAACTTCGAGAAAACCGGTTGAAAGTCGATTTGAGCATTTTAAATTTTTGACACACACGTCATGATGACCTGGGTAAATTGCATAGTACTGGACAATTAGTCGTGACTTGAACTTTATGTCTACTGAAATTGATGAAGAAATGACATATAGTTATGAAGTTATGATCGATCATGTGACATTGTCTGAAAATCACAAAATGGCGCCTAGATGATGTCACAGATATGTTATCATCATGAAAATGTTATTTTCGTTAGATATTGTCATGAGATATGTTGACTGAAAATTTCATTTTATTCCGTCATGTCATTGTTGAGATATGCTACTCACAAAATGTGGCAGAAAGAAAGAAGAATAAAAAAAAAATAAAGGAAGATTTTGACAATCACAATAGGTGATATGCTGATAGCGTATCACCTAACAAGAACAAATAAAGAAATGAATTAAATAGATAAATCTATAAATAGATCAGTCTGGTATCCTTGCAGTTTCTTCACACATTGTATGAGAGAAAAGTATACATTATAAATGTTTGCCCACGATCTTCTTCTCTTGAACGGCAATAGGAGAGTGAGATGCAACCTGTTCCTGTTCCAGCTATTACTCAGGACGGGGCTGCTTCACTTCAAGGATTACGCACATCTCTAGGAGGAAGTCTATCTAATGTCATGCTACCAGGGTTGGCAAACCCAGCTACCACCACACCAATCCTCTTAAATGCACCAAGCCCTACCACAGTGGCAGCACCATTCTTCTTCAACCAGAACATCACAACAGCAACAGCTGGTGCTCCCCAGATTTTTGTTAATCCCAGCACGAACATGCAACCAAATACAACATTCTTATTAAATGCAAACACACCTGGTGGTAACATGCAGACTTTCTTCTTGAATCCAAATATGGGTGCGACAGGAGCACCATTGGTAGTGCAAACTCCAGTCACCAACACCGCCTTCCTTGTGAACTCAAGCGTCCTTAACACAAGTCCTAATACACTGTTTCTTACACATCCAAGCTTGGCAGGATCAAATGGAGCTTTAATGCTTGCCACAAATCAAGCGGTAGCACCACAAGCACCGCAAGTAACCATGGTATCAACCACACCTGTTCAGACTGTCTCCGATTCATCAAGTGAAATCAAACTGCAACAGGCTCCAAATGCTGGTCTCAATGTTCAAACATTACAAATGACATTACCATTGCCAAGCACAGGATTAGCACATGTGGAGACACCACAGAACATTGTTGTTCAAAATGTGGAAGGCAGCAATGAGACAAGTGAGTCACTTGAAGAGGAATTACAGCAAGCTGTGGTGGAAGAGAGCTCTATCATGGAAGGAATGGAGAAGAACAAAGACAGTAAGTCACTTTCTTTTATTGGAAATTAATTGTATGGCTAAGGTGTCTTCTAAGTTCTATCTTCAATTTGTTAACCCCTCTGCCATGAAAGGGTGCATGTGCAGGAGGCATTATGTTGTTTTTGTTGATTATTGTTTTTATATTTCTTTTGTTTTTATTGCTCTGGTTTCTTTTTTTTTTTTTTTGCTCTCTAAAGTTAGAAATAAGATCTCACAGGAAGTTTTTGATGGTTTCAACATGTTGTAATGGTACATTATCTGTAAGCCTGCTAATTTTCATATTTAATTTCACTTGACATGGTAGAATGCCAGATCAGATGGTGTTTTGTTATGTTGGACTGTTTTATGCAGTATCTTTAAATATCAAACCAGATCTATGGACCATACCACTCCTCTGTGAGGTCATTTTTCCCCCTTCCCCTTTCCCTTTCATACCTGTATATTTCAATTCACTTTGACTGATTACCACAAATCTAATATGTTCTCCCAATTAGCAACTCTACCCCGCTGTCATCTGGTAGTGAATACAAAGTCTCTTCCACCTGAGCATTTCTTTAGCTCAATTACTCTTAATTATCCCAAATGAGAAATGAGTCTGTACACGAATGCCAGATGTACCACCTTCAGCATGTAAATGGTTTGTTCCCCTTCTCTCATTTGTTAAAGCATGTATACAGACAAAATTGCTGCATTACACCAAATTGTACAGCTTATTTTTAAAGCTAGATGTGAAGGTGATGAGAGTCTTTAAAACATCTAGTGTCATAGTTTGACTTTCTTTATTCATACCAAAATCCTTTGGCTTGATAAAAGTTACAAAGCTTATAGATAACAGTGACACACACTCACACACGCACACACATGCAATTTCCCTTTGTTTTATATCTCAGGGATTGTACACAGTTTGTCTGAATGTGTCCAAATTTTGTGTGCATGTTTCAAAAAAACTTTGAGTCAATATAATGCCATCTTTATGGAAATGAAGTTCAAAATTGATGTCTTAAAAGCATAACTTGAAGGAAATATGGCCGTGAAGACATTTGGTGACATTGGTTTTAACCATAATGCCCACAGACATTTGCATTGTTAGCTCACCTGAGCCAAAGGCTCAAGTGAGCTATTGCGATCACTCTTCTTCCGGCGTCCAGCGTGCGTAAACTTTTTACATTTTCATCTTCTTCTTGAGAACCCCATGACCAACCTTGGCAGGTAGCATCCCTAGGGGTATAAGATCTCAATTTGTTCAAATGGGCACCATGGCCCAAACCCCCTAAAATCAAGGAATCTTAGAAAATCTTCTGCTCTAGATCCAGAAGTAATAGGGATTAGTTAATACTATGAGTTAGTACATTGATGACTGTAGTTTCAAGTTTGTTCATGGGGGAATCAGGGGTGCCCCCCTTGGGACCCAGGGGAGGGGGTGGGGAGGGGTCCTAATGGGGCCTAAATTGTACATTTTCATCTTCACTTTGAGATCCCCATGTCTGATTTTCACCAAACTTGGTAGCTAGCATCCTGAGGGGGATAGGATCTCAATTTGCTCAAATGGGCACCATGGCCCACCTGGGGGCCCCCAGGGGGCCCAAACCCCCCAAAATTAAGGAATCCTTATAAATCTTCTCTAGAACCAAAAGTGATAGGGCTAAGATAATACTATCATGAGTTAGTACATTGATGACTGTAGTTTCAAGTTTGTTCATGGGATTGGCGGAATCAGGGTTGCCCCCCCCCCCCCACCCCCCTTTGGGACCCAGGAGAGGGGATGGGGATGGGTCCTAATGGGGCCTGAATTGTACATGTTCATCTTCTTTTTGAAAACATCATGATGAATGTTGACCAAACTTAGCAGGTAGCATCCCTAGGGGGATAGAATCTCAATTCCTTCAAATGGGTACCATGTCCCTCTTGCGGGGCCCCTAGGGGGCCCACCCCTCCCCCCCCCCCCCCCCACATTAAGGAGTATTTAAAATCTTCTACTCTAGAACTAGAAATGATAAAGTTAATACTGTGAGTTTGTACACTGATGACTTTAGTTTCAAGTTTGTTCATTGCAGATCCAGGGCTGCCTGCCCCCCCCCCCCCCCCACCCTGGAGTTGGGGGGGGGGGGTCCATATATGCAGACCTAAGTTTCCAATGTTCTCAAGTAAGAGTGTGCAAGAATGCATGGAAGGTGAAATTGCGATACTCAGGTGAGCGCATGACCCCTGGGTCTCTTGTTCTGTATCTCGGGAAAATTTTCAAATGTTAACAAATTTACATATGAGTGACAAAACATCATAAAGCGAACAAAAAGTTGCACACCCTGATTTTTACATGAGAACTAGAAATAGGTGAAGTGAGTATGAGTTCAAATGAATATTTCACTTCATCAAATTACCTTTAAATGCTTTATCCAAGAAATGTTAAGATTGGAGTGCTTGATCATAAGTGTGAAAGTTCCACAGGCATTTTCCCCATTTTTACCACATAACCATGCACTCCAGTACACACATACACTAGCAAACACATACACATACACATATATACAATGTACACAATGACACATCCATGTTCTTATTTTTACGTACACCATGTAGAAAAACATGAATTTGTACATACATGTACTGTACTATGTATGCACACCCAGAGGAGATGCACTAATGACAGCTTTTCAAAACATTACATGTAAATACAGCCATATTTTGGACACTCTATGAAATGGGTGTTTGGATGACAGTGGTTGGTGCTCCCCTTCCTTAATTGATTCTCACATTGTTCTTGACTTTATTTTGTCCAGGAATGCATGTTAATACCACTATATTTTTCTGTTGACCTGCTTCAGTTTCAATTACTACTGGAGTAGTTTGTATGATTATCAGGTTGAAGGTCATTGGATTTCATCTGGCATTGATAGTTATAGTTGTTTGATATCTCTTTCTTCCTTTTGTTTTTCCAAATCAAAACAGCAATATCAAGAGGAGATCTACCATGAATATTGTAAAGCTATATGTTGACAGACTAGATGTTTGACAAAGTATGGTGAATTGGATTCTGTCTTGGTGTTTTATGCCTTCAAAATGGAGGCTGAAGCTGTGTTTGTAGTTTGACTCATGACTAGTAGTGGGTAGCTATGCATTCATATCTTATGCAGATCACACACAAATAAAAACAGGAAATATTTGTGATAGTTGAAAGAGCTAGTGCCTTCTACTTCAAATATCTAAGACATAAGCTTGCTGGTAGTGCAATAAAGAAATACAACTAAGTAACCAATTGGATTGATATATAAAGAGGGCTGAGTTGATTGATTCCATCAAACAATTGCACACAAACTAGTTACTGTATGAAAAGCATTGAATTGCCAAAGTAAGATTCTATTTGTTAGTGGTAAAGAAAACGTGACAAAAGATATCTACTTGAGAGTGGGAACAACCCTTACATGAAAGGGAGATACATGATGTCCACTCACTGCACTGCTGCTCATCAACAAGTCCTGACACAAATTGCATTGAAATTTAATAAATAAAGCTGCTAAAATCTATGATTTCTTCTTAATCATTCTAAGACACTGTAAAAGTGGAGAATTATACTGTTCCTTACCAATGATTTTTGTCTCACCTTTGTAGTGGAAGCAAGATACATAAGCATCACTTTTCCATTGTCATCTTCATTGATGGCAGTGGCTTCATTTACAATTTTGTGTGCTCTTTCTAACTTTCACAGCTTTGAGCTATGACCACTAAACTCACACCACAGGTACATTACCTAGAGATGCCAGTCAAGTTCAAATAGCAATGCAGTTCAACAAGGTCAAAGGTCAAAATGTTGATGAACTTGCCCTGATAAGCACTGTACTCACAGTTTTGTGGTGTACTCTCAATAACTTTCTACAGATTTGAACTATGACCACCAAACTCACACCACAGGTGCTGCACATAACCTAAAGATGTCAGTCAACCATTTGAACGTATGGGTGAAGGCTGACAAGATGTGAATATGCTCATAAACAAAAGAAAACCATTCCATTTTTTGTTTGTGTAATAGTGTGTATCATTGCAACTGAAGTGCATACTCTGAGCTACATACCATTTGAGGTGGGTGAGTCTGCATAATAGGTGCTTAAGGTATTACAGTATTATACATAGCAAAACTGTTTTTCAAATCCCTGGAAGTAAGGTTGTATGATCGAAAGAGCAGTAAACTTAAAGGAAACCAAAAGCAACACGCTTGCTTGGAATCTAGTGTCTTTTCAGCCTTGGTCCAGGAGACCTGAAAACAAAACACACCCTGCTGTCTGTACTGATGATGACCCAAGCAGATGCATATATTCCCTGGGGTAGATGTGGGGAGAGCCAGTTACATCACAGCGGATACCAGTGCACTAGTAGCACGTTCTGTGTAGGCAGGGGAGGCGTGATGACAAAATCAGGTCAATTCAGTACAGATGGCACTGCTGTGGTTAAGGCTACTGCTGGTTTATCAGACAGAGATATTGTATTCATTTTCCTTCTCATTCAAGTGGTCTCTTGTCTATACTAGAAATGTCCAAGATTCCATCATTTTCTAGAAAGATAAGGCCTCGTTAGTTCTCTCTCTAGGCCTTTGCCACCTATTCATCCCACCAAAAATAAGAGGAAACTTCATATTACTGCTTGTCTGACTAGTGATAGAATTCAGTGGTATTTGTTTCGTTTATGAGAAGTCAGTGTTATGGCTTATCCATGCCTTTGGACACAAGAAAATAAAAATCAATAATATCGCGTTCTGATGAAACTATTCTATAAGATATCACGTGAGATCCTGTGATTGTTGTGGTAAGAAGCTATGTTTAAAGTCTGTTGCCATGGTTGATGTGCCCCTTTCCTAGAATGAGTATCAACTCTGACTGATGAGAGGTAAGTCTGTGACACCATTATTAAATCTCTGCCTGATTAGATAGGACAGGCCTTGATGAATTTGTGACTATAGCCCGGAATAGCAGTACCCAGGCCAACATCAATTAATAATGATTCCTTTTTCTTCTGCAAAGTCGTGTAGTCTTTCCACTTGCATTTTTGTCCTCCCATAAATCTACATGTACATTGGTGGCAAGACTAATAATAATAATAATAACTGGAGAAGCACTCTGAGAGCGCAGACCTCTGCCAAGCGTGCAGCTCATTTTCCACCACAAATCTTGTTCTTCCATTAGAGCTGATATCAGTAATTTCCACCCATGCGTACTTATAGCATTGTGTGCTGAAAGTCGCCCGATTTCCCAATATATTGTAGAAGCCTTTGTTACGTCATAAACCCTCAGCTGCACGGCACGCCTCGCCCTAGCAGAAACTAGAGCATGCAATTTAGTGCGCGCATACAAACCTCGAATACACGCAGCCTGAACTCCCAAGTTCATTGACCCTACCTGCCAAAATATAAAAAATCCTTCATAAATTCCCCAAAAATTTTCGGATCACTACCAAAAGTTAATCGTTTGTTACTTGTGTCATTCTCAACCTTCCCTGCAAGTTTCATCCCAATCCGTTAACTACTTTTTGAGTTATTTTGCACACAGACAAACTAACTAACTAACTAACGAACAAACAAACAAACCAACGGTAACGAAAACATAACCTCTTCCCTTGGCGGAGGTAATAATAGTGGCTACTTGTATAGCACACAGGTTCACTTTTCAGTGCTCATGGCACTTCAAAAATGAAAAGATATATATACATGCACATGTTCAAACATGTCAGCAAAGAAGAAAATGAAAAAAAAAAAAAAACAAATTCATACCAAATAAAGAATACAACATATACCAATTAAAAATGCAATATTGTTCCGAACATTAATGTCATACAACAATTACAGTCCTCAGTGTGAGAGGAACAGATAAGTTTTAAGTTTGGATTTGAATGACTCTGTAGATGACAGTTCCCTTAACTGAATAGGTAACTGATTCCCCAATTTTGGTCCCATAATGGAGAAAGCATGATCACCCCCATCCATGTTTTACTCTCGGTGTTTGGAGTAACAATGCATCTGATGATGAACGTAGACTTCATGTCAGATTGTATTTTTGAATAGAATTACTTAGGTATACGGAGGAAAAAGAATGAACTAAATGATGTACTAATAACAGAATCTTGAAAATAATCCTTTTTTCTACAGGTAACCAATGTAAGGAACGGAGAACTGGTGATATTGAATCAAACTTATTAGTAAAAGTTAACAATTAGGCAGCTGAATTTTGCAACCGTTGAAGTTTTGTGACATCTTTTTTTGGAAGATTACACAACAATGAATTTAAAAAATCCAACCGAGAAGAAATTAAAGCATGAATAAGTATCTCAGCTGCAGATTTAGACAAATATTTCCTTATGAAACTTAAATTACGCAGCTGATATCGAACATTCCGCTGAATTTTAGTTACATGACTTCAAAATGACATTTCCTGATCAAATATGACACCTAAATTACGGGCTGTTTTTGACGGAGTAATGCAAGTGCTACCGATGTTGACATGACATGATTGATAATCAACTTTACTTAATATATGCTTTGAGCCCAATAACAAAAACTCAGATTTATCATCATTTAGTTTGCGGGCATTGGATGTAAGCCAGATTTTCAGGTCTTGCAAATATGCTTTGAATTTTGCAATGGCAGATGACAATGAAGACACCTAGTTGGTTTAAAAGACAAATAAAGTTGTATATCATCCGCATAACAATGATAACCAATACAATGCTTGCGAAATACTTTACTAATTGGTTGCTTATACAGAGAAAAAAGTAGAGGGCCTCTGACAGAACCCTGAGGTACACCAAACTTTGTCATAGTTTCACAAGAGGTAGAATCACCCATTTTAATTCTGTAATGAAATTGATTTTTATGCCTCCGCCACGAAGTGATGCTGGAGGCATTATGTTTTCGGGTTGTCCGTCCGTCCGCATTCGTTTACGCGATAACTTGAGTGATATTGACTGGAATTTTACCAAACTTGGTCCATGTATAAAGTATGATGGGGCAATTACTTGATTAGATTTTGGGTGAAATCGGCCTAAGGTCAAAGGTCAAGGTCAAATCATGAAATTGTATCCATTTACGCGATAACCAAAGACTGGATCGAGCAAATTTCACCAAACTTTGTCCGAGGATGATGTATGATGGGACAATTACTTGATTAGTTTTTTAGTGAAATCGGACAGAGGTCAAAGGTTAAAGATCAAGGTAAAATCCTAAAATTTATCTGTTTACGTGATAACTCAAAACTGGATAAAGCAGCTTTCACCAAACTTGGTCCAAGGATGATGTATGACGGGGCAATTAATTGAGTAGATTTTAGTGACATTGGTATGAGGTCAAAGGTCAAAAGGTCAAGGTCAAATGCTAAAAATGTTATTTCCCTATATAAGATGCAATGCCCAAATTTATTTTCTTGAAACTTAGAGTAAACATGTACTCCTGCGTAAAGATTCTCCAGAGAGAGTTTCATGTCATAAGGTCAAAGGTCAAAAGGTCAAAGGTTAGGTGAAAATGTTACATTTTCACTTTTCTCGCTAATGGGTCAATGTATCTTCATGGAACTTGGTACATACGCATGTACTGACTGGCAGGGATTATCTAGGGAATTTAGGGGTCATGGGTCAATAGTCAGGGGGTCAAAGGTCAAGATCAACACCTCAGAATTTTACTATTTATATGCAATGCTTGCATTATTAGTTTTAAAACTTAATATATACATGTATTACCTAATGGAGATTCTCTGGGAAATTTCCAGCCAGAAGGTCAAAGGTTTAGGGTCAAAGGCCAGGTTTAAATGCAAAAAAAAAAGTTTATTTTGTACTGTAATTACACTCTATCTTCATACCTTGAAAATTACTCAATGCATAAACTTATAAAAGGGTTGGTCAGAAGTCAAGTAAAAATCCTCAATTCCCCAATATACGTGTACCTGCACTCTTAGACAATTATAGCAAACCCAGTTCAAGGAAAGTGAAAATTCAAGATATTTCTGACAAACCTGTCATTTCAGTATTTTGCCAGTTATGTGAAACTGTCATCACACATTGTGAAGACATTGTACTATACACCTATTGGGAGAATCATGCATTATGGCGGAGGCATCAGTCGCCATAGCGACATTTCTAGTTTATTCTGAAGTAAATTTCCATTAAGAACATGCACATAAAAACAGCCTGTAACTAGATGGTGACATGCCTGTATTTTATATAGGAAGAATACAAAAAAGAATAAATAAAACATGAAGACTTGCCCTATCTAAGACCCCGTTTACAGTGCGAGGCTCGGCCGCGGCCGTGCCCAGCCCCGCTTCAGTGTAAATGCGCAAAAGGCTAAATGCGAGGCCAAAATTGGCATCGCATTTGGCCTCGCTCTGGAGGTGGTCTCGGCCGCGGCCGAGCCCGGCCTTTTCTGGGTGTAAACGCAAACTGGGCCAAAAGCGCGGCCAATTGCGCGGCCAATTTTAGTCTGGCTTCCAAACCCTCTGCATGTATCTTTCGCTATTCAGGATATTAACCCCCTCAACGTCGAAAACTAGTAGAGTTTAAGGTGGTTTTGTCCTGCAAAGGATTCTTTCCTTCGACAAAGGCCTTTGCCCGAACGGTGACTTCGTCGCCACGGAATTCATTTGGCAAATGGTCTGAAAACCAGACAATACCAAATTGCATTTGTTTACAAGCAGAGCGCCACTACGACAAAATATTGAAAGGTTTGAATCAAAAGCGCGGCCGAGCCCAGCAGTGTAAACGGACAAAATTGCGGGGCCCAGCCTCGCAGTTGAGGCTGGGCTCGGCCGCGGCTCGGCCCAGCCCCGCACTGTTAACGGGGTCATAGTTAACTGTTGTTTCCTGTTACTCCTTACTATGCTGGGTACATGTATAGAAAGATGTGTAAGATAGAGTAAGTTCACAATGACTGACAATGCAAGTTGTCTTAACTATTCGCTTACTGTCAGTAATAAATGTCAAATGTGCCTTCAGGTACTTTCTTATGCTTGTACAGAAAAATATTGTTTCAGTTTGACTTACAGTTGATAAAGATGACCGTGAACCCTACAAAAGAGAAGATGTTTCCAAATACCAAGGCTAATTATATGAGGGTACATGAAGATGTAATGTGATGACTTTCAAGTTTTCATTTGAACAAGAGAAGTGCCGTGTGAGCAGTTAAAATGATGAGCTATACACATGGCACATACTGAACCTTGTATTTGTATGCCAACAACTCGTCTAGACATTAATAAGTGAACATGATGTCTGTTGGGGTCAGTGGCCGCTAGGTGACTCTCGCAATGTAGACTGTAGATTTGTTTGTGAGTGCAGTCAGCAACGCTCAGTCAGGTTCTGTTCTTTTAGCCAAAAAAATCATGGAGTGTTTTAATAGCCTATCAATATATATGAAATTCACTTTGTATCTGACAAGAGTTTTGTGTCTGCCCCCATTAAAAAGTTTGGATTCATGACAAATTCACGAGTATATCGTCGCTGGGGCGACAAGACCTCGTATCTACAAAATGTTGAATGTTTAGGAGAGCCAAAAAACATGGCGGCCAAAGCACTGTGGCGAATGGGATAGTCTTTCCTTTGACATGCCATGGTGGCTTCATTCTTGGAGTAAGACAGATGGGATTTGGACATGGCATCACTTAACCCATTATTTGACCATTAATCCAAAAAAAGTCATTTTTAACAAAATTGCAAATACAAGGTCTTGTCACCCCAGCGACGATATTGTACCTGCTTCCGGACCATTTATTTATTGACAATATTTTAGAAAGCAGGCTATTTTTCCATATTACCGTCATAATGCTGTAAGAATGTCAACTTTCATCACCAAGTTTTATCTCTCTTGTAGTCTCTCTCAGACCCTAACCGTGAGCTTTATCCTTCACAGGTTGCCCCCGTTGAGCCGTTGGATCATCACTGCCCCACCTCTGCCTTTTGTCTGTCTACTCTCCTACTTTAATACCCCTCACTTATAAATGTAGGTACTTGTTTGGCTCCCTACCCATGACATCTAACCCATCCCTTTTGTTTTCTTTGTCCTGTATCCTTAGCCCTCCCCTAACTGTGCTTGTTGTGTGTAGTCCTTCTATGTGATTGCTTTCCCTGCCTGTTTGTCATTTTGCCTCTCAAGAAGATTCTGCTAGGATCGAAAGCTCAGACCACTTTTGACTCTCTTTAGATATGTAAGACATGAATGCTGGGGGAGTTTTATGCTATTCAGTTTGGATGTCTTGTTTTTGCTTTGTTTGTTTGTTTGTTTGTTTATTTTCCATCTGAGAAGATGGCTGGATAGCCCATTTTCAGCTATGCTAAAGCTGGTCTTCTATGGGGTGCAGTTTGATGTGAGGCGGGACCACTTCACTGGGTTAAACACCCTGCTCTTTGCGATGAATGAATGAAGCAGGATCTTTTACACGCATGAGTTGTGACTCTCTCACACACAGGACCTCCATTTTATGTCCTATCCGAGGGACAGAGTGTTTTGCCTCTTGTTAGAGGGGACGGTATGTTTACACACAACATTGCTCAGTCCAGACTCGGGGTTCGAACCCGGGTCTCTTGGGTCAGAGGCAGACACACAACCGACTGAGCCAACTCACCACCTTATTTATTGCACCATTATTTGAGAATTGTGTGTGTGTGTGTGTGTGTGTGTGTGTTTGTGTGTGTGTTTGTGTGTGTGTGTGTGTGTATTTGTGTTTGTTGTTGTTTTTTTTTTATGAATTCCCTCTTTAATGATAAACATATACTAATTGGAAGATATAGTGCAGGGTTATTACCAATTATCACACCTATTTAACAAACACACATAGGAGAAAATAACATTATTTCTCTGGAACTCCCAGATACAGTGTATGAATGATAGTCTCTCACTGTAAGTACAGATAAATACAGTTCTTTTGTTGTAACCTCTGACCTCATTCCACATCTTCCTTAGATCACTCACACATCTTGACAAAGTGTGTCGGAGAATACTGGGCAGAGATAACAAGGATCGAGATTATCAAGTATTATGAGAACATCAGAAATTGTCTTTATCAATCAATATTTTAGCATTGTTTGATGACACAGTGTTCCTTAATGCTCCTGTATCTCCATATAAATGACAAGACTACATTTCTTTCATATGAATATGGAAATATCATCCCACACACAAACTAGGTACTGTAAAACACAGTATTTTCACGGCATGAATTTTTTGAGAATTGGAGCCAACAGCATTTTTCGCGGCATAGAATGTTTGCGAGTTGCCTCTAACATTCAATGTGTATAGTGTAGACAAGAACTTTAACATGCATTTTAATTTTGCGTATCTTGGCTCTCGCAAAATTCTTTAAATTAAAATGCCCGCGAACATGCCTCATTTGACAGTATACATCGCAAGTTATTTGAAAATCTTGTTGCCCATCCTGCTCTTGTAAAGTGTACATTGAATACCATAAGGCATGGCCTACTATCACTGAAATAGTCTATTTGCTCATGCAATAGACACCAAGTTTTCAAAAGACAATAGTTTTTTCTGAATAGATCATCAATCAGATAAACTCTCCATAACTCATTGTCATTCTCTGCTTGGGAGAGCATGAGAATTAATGCACTGTGTAAAGAAAACCCTGTGTATTCATAAAAGAGTATGATATTGTATCATATCAGCATGATAACATACAAATGTATATTATCGTTTCATTACAGAGGAAGGTATGAGAAATGAGTTTGTACAGAGAATTTGAATTGAATGGAATTACAAGAGAAAGAATGAGAGTAGGGTAGAGGATGCTTTGTACAGCTGCCTATCTCCTTGGCGATGAGATGCAGGGTGTAACTCTATCCAACTAGCAGAAGTGCCATTGTGTAGTCTCGTCACTTAGACCCCAGTTAGGACTGGCAGTTTTTAACGGCCACTGTGAACATAAGCAATTTATTTTTCCATTGATCTATTTATCCATTGAATTAATTTTTCCATTGATGTTATTATTCCAGAGGGGCCCACATTCTACAAGCTCTGTCTTTTTAGTGGGTCTCTCCATTTTTCGCACTTTAAGCAAAGTTATACATGTACTATATTTCGATCACTTCTGTCTTTTTTTCTTTTTTTTTTACTATAATGTATAATTACTATGTGGTCCTCCTCAATGGTTTTATATTCTTTTCGATACATAATGTTCTTTTTACCTTATTCTCTGTTGTCAAAAAAAGTGTAACTTATATGTTTTGTCGAAAAATGAAATAAACTTTGAATTGAATTGAATTGAATTAAGCAGAACTCTCCAAGGCTGTGGCACAAAACATGGCATAATCCTCTTAAGATGAAAGCAAAAGTGGAGATAACTCTTTCCAATCTGTTAGCAGGTATCAAATTGAGCATTTCTTAACTTTGATTACTAGTACTTGATGTGGTTATAACCCTGGCCACTGCAAGCTGTCTCTCTACACCTGAAGAACTTATCTTTTTACAGACTTTGTGGTGTACTAGATTGCAAAAGTTTTCTTTGTGTTCCATTTTCTTTGTCAAAAATGCTGTGTTATTGCCTGTAAATGAAGTTCTTTTTTTTTTTTTTTTACCAGAACAGATGATTGCAATAAAAGGTGTTCAAAACATACCTTAAGTGCATATCTGTTGTGTGTGGTAAATGTAAGCTTCCCATACACCAGAGTGGGGCTGTGATACAAGGCTGCTTGGTGATGAGCTAGTAAAGATAGAAGTTGAAATCAGTCTCACTCATGTTGGGGGCAGCAAAGTGGAACAGAGAGTGGCTGTAGAGGAGGACAGGTAAAAGGTGAAGTGGACACCACTGATTTGGATAAATCAGCAGTCAGGATTCCTGCTAGACCTCACACTAGCACATTGCAGAATGGTGGATAGTAAGTCACATTTGGATGTTTGTTTGTTTTTTCTTCATCATATCTCTTTTCTGTTGTCATTTTCTTTAATCATAAAAGTACACCATAGTATTTAGATTATATTCTCTTTCAGATTGTGTGGATTTTATTAAATAGTAACTATGATGTGTAATACCATTTTCTACTCTGATAACTGTGATAAGTGGTTAATCCAGTTATTCCTGTTTGAACCATAAACTGGTTACTGTTTATGTAATGATTTTCATCAATTTTGCTGTTTTCACTGTTGGACTGCAAATTTCTTAACATGCGAAAATGTCGCCACCTGAGCTACAATTTTGTACATGTATATCACATTAAATTTGCAGAGTGAACGGGCAGGCGTAAGATAACGTGGAATATCCTTGGTGTCAGATTACAACATCTCAAAATAATTTCGATTACCTCCTCAGTTGCAAAAATATCTGCACACAAAAATAACAGCTTTTATGGCATGCAATGCCCTATGAGTGTGAAGTGAAGTTTTTCTTCAAGCTATGCTGAAGTGTACATTTGAAAATCTGTGGAGTGTAAAGTTATATTGCATTGTTTATACTGCCCTCTCTTGCCTTATACCTTGTATGCTATAACTCTCTTAACTGGGATCACTGGGTGAATGGTGGGTAAGAATGTCTTGTAACTCTACCTGTTTGAGCACGAAAGAAATCCCCACTACCTATGAGACCATTACTAAGTTCAAGACCCCAAGTGCCCAGTGCGTTATCCCCCTGGTCATATTGTGTTAGGTGTCGCGTGTAACATAATGCTAGATGTATGACCCAATGAAATCTTGAAGTCTAGGGTTCCATGTTATAGCCTGTACAACTTCAAACCATGGATCTCTTCATGCAGTGTTCATTCCTACATGTGTGCTTGCTATACCGTGCCTGTCCACGAAGCTGCGGCAATGCTGTGTGGTATACTCGTACATGGCAGTACACACGCTGTCCATATGCATGCATTCCTTGCTACAGTATGCACCCAACCTAAGACAATAATATGATCGTCTCTGTAAGGATAACTACGATGTTAAAAAGAAGAAAGAAAGAAAAAGAGAAAGATACTGTCAGGAAATAACAATAAAAAACTGTTATTTCATTTGAATTATGAACTAAATATTTCCACGGAAATCATATTTTTAGAAACATGCTTTTGGTCAGCAATTTATAAACAAACACTCCTCTCAAATTGTCATCATTATAAGGTTAAAACATAATTTGGACAGACAGTTTCAAGTTTTTCTTAAAAACTATTTTATGCTTTAAAAAGTGATTATAGAGCTGACATAACGTATGCTTATCTCTAGGTCAATTGGAGACTTAAAGGCTAAAGCAATAAAAATTTTGTCATTTGTATACATGTGGTAGCCATGTAACAATTGTTCAAAAACATGTGAATAAAAACATCATCATGTGTTTGCTCTCAAGGCACCTTATTGGAGTCATTCAGTAAATTTACATGTTAAAGGCATAATTTACCATTTGCAGATAAAACAAAAACCCACCATTAATGCTTTAAAATAGTTCTAGAATGTGAGTTAGGAATAGAAACAACCACTGTAAAAATTTGAATCCGTATTTTCAATTTTAAGTATTGTTAAATGCACAAAATATGAACAATAGTTATGATAAAAATGTTGCCAGACTAAACTGTCTACAGTTATGGTTTACTGAGAAAAATATTGATATTTTGTTTTATTTTAGACTTTATTGTGAAAATCTATATGGTAGGATGTTTTGTGATACAACAGACCTACACATATATGTATCACATGTGATATCTTCATTTTTTTTTTAAATCACTGCTCCCAAAGGTAAACAGGACCTTAAACATGTTACTTGTACTAGGATAAGCCATTTGATGTCAGTGAGTGCAGTCTCTGTGGTGCAATCATATCAAGGTTTGTATAGGATTATCTGTGTTTCACTCATTTGATTACAGTAAGCAAATAATCAAAGTTGGTGAAGGTGATGGGACAAACTATCACTTCCGAGGCAATCTGGATGTTGCTATCTTTCCAAAGCGCAGCTGAGGAAAGATAGCGTACACATTCAGAACGCCGAGGAAGTGATAGTTTGTCTCATTGCCTGAAACTAAAAGTTGATTATTTGCTTTATATTCCACATCTAGGGTCATAAGTATCCTAGAAATTCCCATTTTATTCCACATCTGAAACCGTTTTAGCTGTCTGTAGGTATCCTTAGGTCTGTAGTTTACTTTAGACGTGTGCGCGTACTTATGACAAAACAATGAATTTGCTGCGCACACCGCGCGGCACCAAAGTGAAAGTGCGTTGCACTGTGGACTATCAAGTGACCTAGTTAAATGATAGTCCACAGTGCAACGCACTTTTATTTCGCGCGTACTCATCTCGCGTTAGGACTGTATGAACTGAAAAGATCAGTGAAACAAAAGGGACTATCAACATAGAGCGTAACGAACTTTTCTTCTCAGGTAATGTGATGGGCAAAACTACGCTTTATCACGTGATCAGCTCTTGACCAATCCTATAGCAAGATTCTTGGTATGTGGAATATAATAACTGTTTATCCCTTCTTATTAGAACTAGCAAAAAGCTGACATAAATGTTATGAAATATATGTTCAAGCATCTCCCAAAGTTATCAAAAAAGTTTTTTGTTATTTTTTTTTCTGAACCAGCTGCTGAAAAGCTTGTGCTATTGAATGTGCCAAGGGATTTCTCCATAAAGCCTTGGCTGTACCATATAGGGCCTCAGTATGTGACTTTTTGTCTGTCAAGATCACCAGGGATGTTTCCCCGATGCCTGCCCTAAGCACCACCACAATCTCAAATTCCACCTAATCTTGTAAGAAGAAATAGTAATAGGGAATCTCTCTCTCTCTCTCTCTCTCTTTCTATCTCTACCCCCCCCCCCCCTTTTCAGACACTTTGACATTCATGGCACTGAAATTGCAGCTATCCAACAGCATTTCTAAAAACAGGTACAATCATATTGATATTATTAGAGTGGAATGTATCAGGTTGGCAGACATTATTTTCAAAGTTTCTTGAAGGATTCCAAGCAGGAAACATGGTCACTACTATGTAGATGAAACAAGTCTCCATCATGTTCACAGTGTCGGTACTTTGTATTGAACCAATTATTAAGCCTACTTGTATGACAAGTGAATTTCATTTCTGTCAGAAGTATCTCCTAGAGATTCCTGTACTCACGTATACATAAATAGTTCTTTTGGGGGCTGGAGCAGTGGGGAAAGGATGACTCATTTCTTGGTTGTCTCTCAGCTTAAATGTTGTGGCCTCATCGCTGGATAAGAAGACTGCTACACTTCATGACGTCATTATGGACAACAATATGATGAAAATTCATGATATTTTCATTTTTCTAACATAATGAAAGAGAACTTCACTTACCTCTTTCAAAAAGCAGGGGAAATGATATTAACATACACTGCACAACTAGTGTATGTCAATGAAAAGACAATAAAATGTGTGCTTTTCATGACAAATTAACTTTTGTGGAATTCTTTTTTTTTTCTTTTTCTTTAACTTGACCCCTTTCAAATTTCAAGAACTGTGCCTTTTTTATTCCTTCAGTTCCCCAAAAGTACAAAATTACCAAAGTGCCATGTCACTCTTGAGACCATGATCTCAGTCAAGCAAACATCTTATTTATGAAGGTATCCTCCACCTGTATATTACAATACAATATAATAATATGGTCCTGTATAAAAATGTTTATGCCAAATATTTCACAAGGTTTTTATTTTCACGAATTTCATGAGTCAAGTGCTTTTACCGAATGAAAAAACACCCAAAAATAGTAACTCCAATCTCGACATAAAATGTGAATACATTTCTCCATTTAGAACTGTATTCCACACTCACGAATTTAACCAACCGCAAAATTGTCAGGATGTCCCGATTTGCAAAACTTGCAACTTGCAAGACTCGCTAAATATATGGCCTATGTAGTATGTTTTAAGACTTACATTAGTGGAGAAATAAAACAAACCGAAAACAGATCACAAAAACAAACAAAAAATGGTACGGTACTATGTGGTGAAACAAAAATAGGAGAACTCCAGTACACTTCTCAGTCAGAGCTCTTATTTGTAAATTGTCTTGTTGCATGTGTTGGCAACTTGCTAGGATGATCTGACTGATGATATAAATTTGAACGAGAGATAAAACTCTGTGTTGATGAAAACAGCAAATGTAATAGATCATAGATCTAATCATGTTTGATTGGACATTCTGAGAAAGAAAATTCTTGGAACAAACACGCCAGTGCTTTGCTGAAAACGTTTTGAATGAATTGCCTGTAGAAGTGAACACATTGTTGACGTGATATGAAACTTTATACTATAGGACCTATTTACAGCCAGGCATGAGCTTCTTCTTTGGACAAGTCTCTCTTTCATGGAGAATCCTCATTTGCTGTATTCAGTCAATTGAAATAACTCTCTGTCTTTACCAATCAGCAAATTTCTCTCTTTTCTCTTTGTACTTTCTGATTCTCTCCATTTATTTAGCTTTTTGTTGTCTGCCAGTGGTTCGTTAAAAACCAGCCCCTCTATGATGGGAAAGACACCAAGAGGGAATGGTATGGCTCCCTCTTGAGGCCAGAGTCATATAGGCAGAGCTGGTTGTCTCACAGCCAAGCTGTAGTCACTTCTGTCTCACAGTAGTACTTGAAAAAGGGCTCAAAAAACAATTTTCTTAAAGGGAAGAATAACAGAAAAAAAAAGCAGCAAGACAACATTTGTTAATTAATTTGATTGTGTTTGTAAGCAGAAAGGCAAATATTCATTCCTGATTGGCTGAAGGATTTAGATCTTTGAAATGTTTTAGATCTAAGTCTCATTACTTTGACAATTTTCTGTAATTTCTTATATGTAAACGAAAGGGAAACAAAAAGTCTGTATGGAAATCTTATAAAAGAGATGCAGACACAAGCAGAATATTAGGAACAGATAGAGTAAATGTATATAGGTATGAGAGATATCCCTATATGTCCCAGGCAAACTTATTGCTTTAAAAAAAAAAAAAATGATAAAGCTGTAATAACGAGAATGAAAGGAATAAAGAGAGAGTGAAAGTTGAACTGGTAGAGAAAGAGGAGTAAAGGAGGGTTGATAGGACTGAATGAATAGATGTGAATGTCGGTTGATCAGCATGTGCGCGCCTGTAAAATGGCTGCGACTGGCTGGAATGCTCCCCAGGGAGTACAGAATGAGCACTGTTAGTGCTGGTTGGAAATAATGTATCCAGTGACCAGGGTAAAAATAGTCTGTAAAACGCATTGAGATACTTAACAATTGTGAAATGTGCTATACAAAAACTAGCTATTATTTATGTGAATAAAATCATACTTGGAATGAAAATGCATAAACATTCACAGGCTTTGATATTGATGCATCTGATTGCCCAGTACATGATCAACATTTTGAATGAAATGTACAAAGAGCAAGTCAAATATATCTATTCCCTGGTAGTGAGTATGATGGCTGTTTGCTGCATCAGAAGACTTGACATATTTGTCAAATGTTATTTTGTATTTGTATAGAAATAATCATGGCCTAGGAGGATTATCTATCTCTGACCTTTGGCAGCCAATTATCATGTGATAATGGGACATTTTGAGATGCCTTTCACTTGGCCCTTTTCAGACAAGGAGCCATGAAAGTTACCACATTCCCCAGTTTATTGCATGCCGGAATTTGATGTTGCTGGAACTCTCTCAAATATTTGTCATATTTTTTGCAGTCTGCAAACTGGCAAGCCAAGAAAGAGGAAGCAAACACACAGAAGGCCCGTTCACACTTACAATTAAACACCATGGTGTTTTGCATGATATTTTGCATAATATTTGTGTAATGTGAGTGCAAATACACCACAAAATTCCTTGCGAAATATGTTACGAAATACCATGGTATTTAGGGTAGCAATTCAAACCTCACAGTCTGAAATACGCATGTGAGATCTGAGTATGAATCATGTCACAAAATACCACTCATTGCACTGCAGTGTATTCGTACTTGATCCGACACACGTTCTGATTTTTCCCCGGGAGGAAATATGTGTATGCACAGTGCTTTCCTCAGAAAGGAGTACTATCGCACTCCCAGGGGTCCCAATATTTCCCAAATTAAAGAATCTCAACAACAAAATAAATAAATAAATAAGAAATCTCTTTCTCTTGAACTAGAGGTGATATAGCTTATTGGTAGTTATTACTCTGAGTACATTGTTAACTGTAACTTCAAGTTTGTTCATGACGAATCTGGGAGTGCCCCATGGCGTCCCAAGTTGGGTCCTAATTTTCCCATTTTCATCTTGAAAATGCATGATCTAGTCTTTACTAAACTTTACGGTACAGTTTTTTTTTTTTTTTTTTTTTGCTAGGATGATAGAAGAGATTGATATATGATATTTTTATGGGTTTTTTTGTTGTTGTTTTTGTTTTCTGTTTTGTTTTTGTTTTGTTTTTTTACAGACAGGCACTATGCCCCACTTAGAGGACCCAGAAAACCCCCAAATTAGAGAATCTTTTAAAAAATCACATTCATTTATATATTAAAGATAATAAAAAGTTTTGGTACCTCAAAAGTTTCCCTGAATTTCCTTGTCTTGGTTTGTGTTTCACGTTAAAGTATGTTGTCTGTGAGAATTACTCGCCCCAAAGTGCTCTCATGTCTTAGTAATCATGCAATAATGGTTTCGTGCCAGAGCCAGCGTCGATAAATATTGTACGAAACCACTGACTACGACCAGCAGCGTGCAGCCCATTGTACGCATAGCTAACTGCGACCAGCAGCCCCATACGCATAGCGTAATGGGGCTTCGCATTGTAACATTCAGGATCATGACAGAATTAGTATCGCGGGTAAATGTCAATTTAAAATCCCAAAATTTCTTCAATTTGAAGACTTACCAATTAAGTTGAAGTATTGAAAACAGGCTTCGAACAACGTTTGGTTCTGCCAATGGTCCCTTTCTTTTCGAATTGATGACTGAATGTGACTCGGTCGAGAGGACCTTGGGAGAGCTACATACACCATGGACCGATGCACACACTGACTACTACAGCCAGCGCATGCGCACACAAACATCTTATCCGTTGATATGGGATTTGAAATTTGTGCGCATTTTGGCTGTAGTATTCAGTGTACATGGTGTATGTAGCTCTCCCAAGGTCCTCTCGGCCGAGTCACATTCAGTCATCAATTCGGACAGAAAGGGACTATAGGCAGAACAGAAAGGGACTACAGGCAGAACCAAACGTTGCCCGAAGCCTGTTTTCAATACTTCACCTTAATTGGTAAGTCTTCAAATTGAAGAATTTTTGGGATTTTAAGTTAACATTTATCCCGCGATACTAAATCTGTCATGATCCTGAATGCTACAATACGAAGCCCGATTACGCTATGCGTATGGGACTGCTGGTCGCTATGCGTATGGGGCTGCTGCTCGCAGTTTATTGCATGATTACTAGGACATGAGAGCACTTTGGCGCGAGTAAGTCTCACAGTGTTAGTTATATGAAAGGTACTTTAACCTGAAACACAAACTAAGACAAGGAAATTTTTGAGGTACCAAAACTTTTTATTATCTTTAAACATATATATATATATATATATATATATATATATATATATATATATATATGTGACCCTGCATCACAAAACAAACAGAAAGTCGCCAGACATGAAATTTTAGTTAAGACCATATTCTGAAAGAGCAGACTTTAAGCTTTAAAATGATATACAACTCAAATCAAATAGACTCTCCTAACCTATCTAAATATTGGTAAGAAAGCACACACACAGGAAAAGTGTGTACTGAGAAAAGAGGCTCTGAAGTGCAGTGTCTATTCAAGCCCTTAATCTTTACCAAGCCGTGCTGGCTGTGCGATGAATGGGACAAAAACAGGATGTAAACTACGGGAGTAACAACAATGAAGGGATTATCAGATTAAACTGAAATTGAGCATGCCTTATTCACACATTCTGTCCATAATTAATGCCAACTTTCAAAGCTGTAGCTTCTTCCTTTCAAAAGTTATTAGAGTTGAAAGTGAAGAGTGTGTATAAGTTTTTACAAAATGAAAAGGGGACTCTAAAGACACACCCAATCACACTATTTTACCAAAAAAAAAAAAAAACATTCGAGATAAACTGCTAAAAAAAAAAAACACACACTTTCCTGCCCGTTTTATGATCCCAAATCTTAGCATAATGGAGAAGAAGACTTGCTCTTTCAGAAAATATGAAAAAGTCAAGATCGGCTACAGCTGTAGGTTGACCCATTTTACCTATTTTCAGTCCTCACACAAAATGAGTGTGTGCGACTTTTTGTTCGTTTTGTGGTGCACGGTCACATATATAGTTCGTGTGTATAAATAATTATGAAGGTTGTGTTGTCCACAGCAGTTAGCTTTAAAAGCAGAGTATGAAATAGATGATACATGTTCATTTGTGTGTGTGTGTGTGTGTGTGTGTGTGTGTGTGTGTGTGTGTGTGTGGAGCTGATCACATCTTTCTCAGAGCCAATATATTGGATTTTCTCAAACTTCTGTCATGGTACAAAGCCACAAACTACATCACTTTATATGCAAGAAATGAAAGTCAACCTGTGCATATCTTATCTTGCTTTGAGCTAGTGTCTGACATAAAGTTTGTAAGATCTTTTGTTACCTCAAGTGTATACATGTAGCATGTAACTTGAAGACAGTAAAGCCAGTCCCAACAGAGTGTGTGGCCAAGGCTTGCCTTACTTTGTTGCACTCCATACGAACTCTGACCAAAAATATGAATCCAATAGCCAAGGTATCATGTTTGGTATCATGATGGATTTACACTGGCTGGCGAGGAGTGTCATAGGAAAGTGATCCCTATCCCAGCATTCCAAGGAAGGCACGGCGGTTGCTTCTACACCCCATTGCTCTCATCTAAGGACCAGACATACAGGTCTTGCCAAATACATTTTAGATATTAGCTTGTCTCAGAGTGACACTGCTATCATCCTACCCAGCCTTCCTTGGGCGCCATTTGTGTGTGCCATCCTGAACTGATAGCTTCTTGTAAAGTGAAGGCAGTCTTGATTTTCAGTAAGGAATATGTTAGACATTCACTGGGCTCTCCCAATGCTGGACGTACTATATTAACCTTAACTGCCATAAGAGCAAGTTATATGTGCACACATTCATATCTTAGAACTTGTCTTTCTTTTTATCATTTCCAACCAAATTTTGTGCAGGTTATGGATGAATTCAGTGGGAGTGTTTGGTAAACCTCTATATCCCTCAGCTATTTCATCCTGACTGAAAGTATGAATTCTGACAGGAAAAAAGCAAAAGGTTATAAAGATATACAAAGTTGAAAAAAAAAAAAGATAGAATAGGCAGTGCTGATGTGTGCACATGGACAGGTAATATTGCAAAATGAGTAGTACCATGTATGCTTCTTTGTTTTATATTTTCCTCTACATCATTTTCTTCTTTTTTTTTGAGTCCTAATTTTCCGCCCATTTTGAGATCTATTGATAATGTTGTTTTGGAAAGGGGTGTGATATTGTCATGTGCTTTTATGTTTTGAAGTCATTGTATAGAAGTATCAGATTGATTTTGTGAGTAATGATCGGAATTACTACATGGTCACTTGGTGGTCAATGCATGGTCAGAGAAGTGGTATCACACCAAGTAAATCCAGTTCTGTCAGGCGAGTCCTAGCGGCCTGCTTGTCAGAGAGTTCCTACCAATGAGAGGAACATGTGTCAGCTTCCCATGGCGCTGCTGATATGTCATAATCCAAAAGGGGGTCAAGATTGGCACGAGATGGTAATCCATCATAATTGTAGCATGGCATTTCTTGAGACTTCTATCCCAGACCCTTCGTCTTCTCCTATACCATGCCTGACCCCCACACAATGTGTTTTCTCCATTCCCCTCCCCTACTTACTTCAAAGACTGATAACTGGTTGAATATTTAGCAAGGCATATGACAGTAAACTTGGACATCATAGAAGTCAATTATCCTACAATATTTTCTGTTAGTATTTGACAAATGATTAGTGTTATGCTGCAATCTCCTTGTAATGTCCTTTTTTTATATTCATGTATAGATAATACAGTTTTTGTGATTTTTCTGGGCTATTCTCCATTTTTGTCCAATTTTCATTTTCTGGCAATGTGACTTCCAAACAAATGTCTAGAGCTGCATTCTCTAAATCTTGCACACAGCTTGTAAGCTGATTGTATTATCATCCGTCTGGTGATCAGTCATTATCGTCAGTTGTCTTAATTAGGTGATCCGAATATCCTCTCGGATCACCTTCTGTATCTGTACTGATTCTTTGTTCTTCTTCTTCTTCTTCTTCTTCTTTATTTCTGGACATAAGTTGTGCAGCGGTTAACTCAGAAAGTCCTCTTCCTATCAATTTCAGACTTACACCATATATGTATCATGTCCCAAAGACGACAGATCTAATGTATCATAGTGATCAGTCGACCGTGACGTCACTATGACGTCATTATATGAAAACACATTCTCATTCATATCTCATTAATGGAATGGAATTTTTCAATGAAATTTACGTCACATATATTTCAAGTCAAGTGCATTCTAATCACATTCTCAAAATTCATATCTACTCTTAAGACGCGCACGTTGAAATATTTGCATACTCCAATCAAGCTCAAATTTTTTTGCACACGTTTCAGACGATTTGGAGCATTTTTTGAAAAATTGAAAAAATTGGACGGAGGCATACGCGCGCGCACATATACGCACGCACAGCTCGTATGCAATAGAAATTTCCCGTTTTTTCATTCGGATCGGATGTCTGAAATGTCATGGAATATTTCTACCAAGTTTCAAGTCAATCCGACTCAATATGACGTCACACAGGCCCGTCAAAGTTGAAATTCCGCGCGCGCGTCAATGGCGATATACAGTGCAACTATGCAAAAAAAACGCCAATTTTAAGTCCGATTTTACTCGTCAGGATGGACAGTGACCCCCCATTTTCTTTACATATTCTGAAAGCTGATGAGTTGTACTTGTCATTTTATGGGTTGGCGATGCTGGAAAAATGATTAAAAGATATCAAATTTCTGAATAAAGTAAAAATAGTAAATTTTCAAAATGACGTCATCAAAATTCAAGTTCACTCGAGCATATCTCACTTATCCTTTGCCGATTTTCACCCAGATTTCAGTATGTTGTAGCTTATTTAATGTTCTTTCATAATTATAATAACAAAATTTTGATTGGATGACGTCATCACCTCGTAAAAATGGATTGAAAGTATCCTTGTAAAATTTGACCAGTTTACGTGTTATCTCTATGGGAGAGCAGTTTTTCTGGAAGTGAAAATTGACATGACTATCTTTTTCGAGCACTAGCTGACTTATGCTTCGGTGAATTTTTCCCAGATTTTGATATGTTGTAGCTGAGACTTTGGGCTATCGCAACTGTGCCCTTTGTTTTTTTCATACGACATTGGCATCACGTCGAAAAACTTGGTTGAAAATGGCACTTGGCTTCGATGCAGCGTCATTTTGCTTAATACACAGGGCCTATGGAGCATGAAATAGGTCAGTGCATAGCGCATCCGACTCGTAATCCTAAGGTCCCTGGTTCGAGGCTCACCCCTGCCAATGTTTTTTTTTTTTTTTTTTTACACTTTTTTCTTAATCTCCCTTCCTGACTTTATCTTTTTCAGATTTTTTTATGCTTCTCCTTCAAATTTCTATAAAATAACTTAGGTTTTTCTTTATTTTTCTTTCTTTCTTCTACTTTCTGTGCAATAGATCAACAACAACAATGGCTATCAACCCAATATTTTGCACATTTTTAGTTCATGTCACGAACATCATTTCACAAAATAACAACTACTTCCTCCGACACCATCTTGGGCATGTAACTTAGGGTCAAAGGTCAAAAGTGTTTAATCCTTTATCTTGGTAAATACACGTTCAATCTTTCCCACATTTTGCACACGTAAGGAACATGTTGCAAAAGTCATTTCACAAAATAACAACTTTTTGCTCAGATGCCATCTTGGCTGTGTAAAGTGGGGTCAAAGGTCAAATATACTTCATTCTGTAATCTCATTAGTGTATGTGGTATCAATGTCATATTTTGCACACACATGGACCTCGATAGATGGATCATTTTGTAAAATAACGACGCTTTGGTCGGACGCCATTTTGGCTATGCAAATGAGGTATTATCTCTATGGGAGCACTGTACATTTTTTCTGGAAATGAAAAATGACATGACTGTTTTATCAAGCACTAGCTATTTTTCCTTCAGTAAATTTCTCCCAGATTTAAATATGTTGTAGATGAAACTTTGGGATATCGTTCATGTGATCCATATTCTTATTGGAAGTCGGGATTACGTCCAAAGACCTGGTGGAAATTGACGCTTAGCTTCAATGTCGGGAGATATGTCTTTCTTTCGGTGACTTTCTTTGCAATAGCTCAATAAAAACACACCCTTTCACCCCCACATTTTGCACATGTTTAGTCCATGTCAAGTACATCTTTTCATAAAATAACAACTTTTTCATCAGACACTGTATTTTCTAGGTAAATTAGGGTCAAAGGTCATAACATTTATTTCCGAATATATCGGATCACCTAATTTGTCAGTGTTGACAAATTCCAAGTCTAGTTTGTTATTGTGTTGTTATCCTGGAGGAGTGTATGTATGCATATTACATAAACGCATGAACAAAAAGCACTGAGAAAAGGGTGAAAGATGCAATGGCATGTTTGTCATGAAGGGGGTCGTGATAGAATGACTGTCGAGAGATGTCGACAAGGAAGGTCAAGACTTACACTAAGTTCCATTCCACCCTACAATGAGAAATCTGTTTTCTTCTTTGACCTGTTCTAATTAGTTTTCTCACTTATTCAGCTGTCTCAGAGCATTTTATTATTTTTTAGATGCAACTGATTGTATATGCACTACATATGGGCCGTGACGCGAGAAAAGGGCCCTTAGGGCATTAAATACCGAAAATGAGTTTTCACCTCCACATTGTGGAAGGAACTCTGACGTATTTAGATATGCAAACCTTTTTCTGAAATTCCAATCCTAAATGACCCCATTACGTCATTCAAAAAAGTATGTTTAGTCCAAATCCTGTCACTTTTTGATGTGTCTATGCATGTGCGCGCAGTTAACTAGTTGATCTGTTTTTGCGCGTATTGCTTTGTCAAACTTCCGCGCCGTTTTCTGGCGTTTGCGCGCAGCGGTGCTAAGGGCCCTTTTCTCGCGTCACGGCCCATATATTTGTCTTTTTCTTTGATTTTGATTTTCTTTGATTCTCTTGTCTTTTTTTGATAGGAGGTATACAAAATATTTGACATCCATTCTGATATAGAAGCACACCTCTGATCCTGTTGACATTGACTTACAATGAGAAAGTGATGCTTGATTTTAAGCACAGAGGGAGTTGAAGTGTAGTGTACAGGTCTGTTCTCTATTAGGCTATCCTACTGATATAGCTCTACTTCCGCAGCCCAGACTTTTCTGTCTTGAGTTGTAATGAGGAAAGATTGTAGTCAAGATACCAGCACCTAATGAGGAGAGAGACTGTGGTTTGATTAACTTCATCATTTGCAGTTTGATGTTCCTTTACCTCTTTTATCTGATTCTAGTTTGAATGTTGTTACCTTACAGCACATGTTGCTCCAGGTGAAGTGGATTTCTTTGGTATTTCAATCAAATCTAGCTTGCAAGTGCAAATGTATGTGTGATTTTCCCCACTTAACATCAAAAGAACACAAAATCGAAATTACAAAAAGAAAGAAGCCATCGGCATACTTAAAGGAGTATGCATGGAAATAATGGCATAGAGAAGGAATAACTACATATATTTATTTGATTTACAATTGAATTTTTGTAATCTAAGTTCAGCATGAACTTCCTGTCAGTGTCTGTATCTCACCCCTTAAGATTAGGATTTGATGATATTCATTTGATTGCCCTGTGTTGTCACCTTGCCAAAACACTGGGTAATGGTAATATTTTGTGATGCAGACATCAATGTTTCAAAAAAAAAAAAAAAATAGGGCATCAGTATTTCCAAATAGGATTCAAAATTGCATTTTACCACACAGCAGATACCTTTTTGTTTTATAATGGCATTAATCATAAGTGAATGTTTAAACTATAGAATATTAACTTAGGGACACTTTGACCCAAAAGTTTGCTGTATGTGGTTTACTTCACTTTAAAAAAAAAAATGTACTATCAACTCTGCATTATCTTTAGGGATTGAGAAAAAAGCAATATTTGACTTCTGCATGTACAAAGGAAAAACCCCCATAAGGCTACACTAGGTATGAATTTATGGGACTTTTTATCCTCACTGACTTTTGGTTTCATTGACACTGACAATATGGCATTTGTGTCAATGCCTTTTTCAGAGTTGACTGTATTGTTCATTATTTCAAAGTTAATTTTGAAGTAAGCAGTTTGGCAAACTATTTTTTTTTAATGGGGGGGGGGGGGGGCATTGTAAACCAGGCATCTAATACATAGTGAAGCATGAACCAGTCATCATAAGTCCACAATCTTTGTCAGTTATAAAAGAGAGCAGTTCATTGCAAAGATTAGTGTTCTAAGTCTGGATGGAAATGGGTTATTTGGTTTCAGAACTTTACACCAGTCACTTTGTTAAATCATTGCTGATGAACATATCATAGAAAGAGCAGATCCTAAAACATACTTTTTATCAGGAAAGTTGATTCTGATTTCCACATATTACCTGAAATGATATTGCAGCACTGAACACCATGGCCTCTTATATGTTTTAGTTCTCTTATCCATGGCTGGTATCATGTACTGTTTCTACATAGCTTTCTTACCAGTAGCTGTAGTCAGTAAGGCAATATCTAGTCTCACGTTGACACAATTTCATGAGGGAATAAAAAATCTTTCATCTAGTGCCAAAGTGTGCAAGTGACACAGTCAAAAAGGCAGTGAGCTGTTGAGGGAAGGAGAGAGAGAGAGTGAGAAGGGGATGGGGGAATAAGAATCAGAAAAAGCACATTCTGTCATAGAAAGGATACATAGCTACAAGAGACAGTCTGAAGCAAATCCTTATATATAGATATGTTCTCCCAGTCATGTCGTATATCTGCATTCATGTATGTGCTTGTGATAGTGAATGATAGACTGTAATTAAATCATGTAAAGCACAATTAAAGAACACAGAGATGACATTGACTAATGGCAGTTGGAGATTCAGGTAGACAGACATTCCAAGGACATGTAGAGAAAAGAGACTATAAGCCCTAGTGAAAGAAACATGGACAGTGTACTTTATAAATTAACATGCAATATTCTAAGTTACTGTATACGCCATATATTTCGCGAGTCTAAATTTTCGCAAATCGGAACTTTCCGACGATTTCGCGATGTGGTTAAAGTCGCGATCATGGAGTCCTGTACCGAATGGAGAAATGTATACGCGTACGTCATATTCATAGCTTGATGAGAGTCAATATTTTTGTGTGTCTTTAATTTCGCGAAAAGCACCTGACTCGCGAAATTCGCGAAAATAAAAACCTCGCGAAATATTCGGCACATACAGTAAAGAACACATCAAAATTACATAAGGAGTGGTAAGAAGTGGACAGCAGTGATTATCAAGAACTTCATGGAAAGCAAATAAATGTATTCTACAATGTACATACCTTTTAAACATGTAGAAAACTCTTTTTATATCAAATGCTTGTACTATGTATCATGGCTTCAAACATGAAAAGAAATAAGTAGTTTACCCTTGTGTATGGTAAGTACACTTGAATACTGTAAAAGTGGAAATTTTCACAGTGTTGACATTTTGCACATTTCGTGCAACCAGAAACTAGCACAAAAATAAAAGCATGCGAATATTTTTGCTTGAGATATGTTCCTGTACTTGTTGTTTTGACTCTGCAGAATTAAAGACACACGAAACTCTTCTTTCCTGGCCAAGCGCAAAAAATTAGTCGCGCGAAAATATCCACTTTTACAGGAACTTACACACGTAATAGAGGAAAGAGAACTGAAGTCAGTACAAATTTTAGAAGGAAAATTCAACTTTTTATATAATGTTCTGTAAAATTTATGTTAATGTAACAGTCTGCATACTGCTCTCATTCTGAACCAAAAGGTTTCCTTGACCGTACATGATTTTGGCCAAATATGATAAATACTGAGTCAGAAAAAATTGGGAATTTATGAAGACTCATTTGTTGCAGCGTAGGGCCTACTTTTTAATTTGTGAAAGATGGATTGCATCTTGTTCACAGCATCCATACAAAATTTGAAAATTGCACCTCATAAAAAATGAAATAGAAGAAATTATCATTAAAGTCAGATCCATATTACCCCCCACCCCCCCCCCCACAAAAAAAAAAGGAGTGTAAGTCAGAAGTGTCCACCTAATTCCACCTCAATGCCACAATTGGGGTGGCAACACTGTGATCGGTAGATACTGACAGAGATTCATTTATGCTGCACAGAGCAGACCCACACAAAAAGCCTATACAAATTGTTGATGAACAAAGTCCTACTACAGAGATGAAACAATTTGGAATTTGCCAAATGTTTTGTACTCATGATGTTTATTCCGAAAGCCTTTCACTGCAGCTGTTCAGTGTGTAACTATTCTGTAGTGGTCTACTCGTTTCTCTCCTAGAAGATTGTCATCACATTATTACAGATATTTGTTTGATTTTTTTGAGATATTACATTCCCACAGGTCCCAAGGCAACAGGAGAGATGCTGGAATTTTGACAACCTTTAGAAGATATGTCATGTGCTGCAAAGTGACTCTAAATATAGAAGAACCATCTCATTCATTGATAAAAGGTATATCATATACAACATTAGGCAAGCTGGCATTCCTACTCTCACTTCAGGTCAGTTTGCTTGAGATCTGTGAGTTCATGATGTACAAATATAGAGGCAAAACAAAACATTCTACAATTAGTTTTGTCAAGTATAGCTTCACAACATAGCATTTTGCTGTGGTGTCAGAGGTGCTCTCCAATCAAGATCGCTCTTGATCTCAGATATTGAGAAATGTGATAATGTTCATATCAGTCAGTGACTCCATTCTCCACTACATTTGTTGTAACGTCTGTCTTTCTGCTACTTCTATCACCACTAACTTCTGGAATTTTGCAAGGAAGGGGGAAAAAATCTTGCTGGACTGAGTTTTGCTTAACCAATCACAAATAGCCCTGGCAAAATGTCTGTTGCCAGTTGCTGTGGCAACCATGACGTCTGCAGCTGTGAGACAGCTTGAATTAGTGAGGATGAGGAGTTTCTTTGTTTGGGTGATAAGCAAGAAATTCCGCGAGAAAAAGAGGAAGAAGATGAAGAGGCAAGGGAGGAAGGGAGGAAGGGGAGTAGTGAGATAGCACAGTACTGGTGATGGAACACAAGTATTACAAATGATGGAAAATTTTGGGTAGTTGCACATACGAAGCAGCAAAATGATATGTTCTCTTTTTTAATGTCAGAAGTGTTACTTTCCTTGGATTTGTTTGATTGGTGTTATCTTTCAGTCTGGAATATTTCAGAGTAAGAATCTATAGAAATGCAAAAAGTTCTACTAGTGGTGATTATCCACATCATTTGTAAGGCAATTGGTTGTTTGTTGTATACGTAGGAATGAAGAAAATATCACTTGGAATGTCACACAGCTGAGTTTTACAGCATGCAATGAATGAGGGTGATAGCTGTTCATGCATTATGGTTGGAACATACTCCTTTTTTGGGGGGGTGGGGGGGGAGGAGAGGGTTATTTCAGCATCTCTCTGCATTAAAAGTTCCATATTTTTTTGCATTTGCTGGTAACCTCAGAATGAAAGCATGAAGTAGTTTTGCACAAAAGAATAGAAACTTTTGTTACTACAGTTTGCCTGGTTGATTTAAGTTCTCATATTAATATTTTGATGAAATACTTGTGTTCGGCTCTGCTAGTTATAGTCATGATCTGAGTTATTGATGTACACAATGAGAGATTAGTTGTATGAAAGTATACATTTGCTTTTCTTTCTTATCAAACACAGAAATATTTTTTTGTTCTCAAACAGGTTCAAAATTTCTCTCTGTAGGTGACTGGACCATGAATGAAGGATTGTTGCAGACTTCTTTTCAAACCATACCATATTCTGTCTGACCATTGAGAGATGAGTGAGGCACACAGCTTGTTACAAGCCATGTGACAGTGAAGATCCAAACTAGATTTCTCTGGTATTTTCTGTGGGCCATTGAGTTGTTTCCGCCTGTCCCACTGGGGTTATTCTGGAGGAATGCCCCATGTACAGAAATCCCTGCAAACACAGTGAAGACAACACATGTCATATAAATGACCCAGATATATAGTGTGTCCAGGACCACAATAGTGTATGTTGGTATAATGGAGTCAAGTCAGAAATAAGGGGGAGTGGCAAGACGATGTCAGGTTATCATCACTGGAATGTTATCCAGTTGTGTCAGCTAAAAATACATGAGGCAGTTTGGGATACCTCTCTTACCTCATTGCAAAGTGTTGTCAGAGATACAATTTTATCATTTTCATTCTCAGGAAGTACGACATGTACACATGTGAACAATGCTCTATTTTTGCCAGTAAAATTAAGTTAACATTAACACCTGACTACTGTCCAGTTCAGCAAGATGTTTCACTACCATGATTTAGACTAAGCAATCTAAAGCCCTATTGTCAGTTCTATCAATTTTGTGGCTTTGTATATATATGAAGGATTACTCCCACGTATATGTTTTGGGGTGGTTTCTTCTTCTTCCTCTGAAAAACAGCCAAATGACTAGCTAGGTTCTGATAAAGACATAAGGACATGGTAACATCTGGAAGAAGAGAGCAAAGAGAAAGAAGGGTGCAAGTTGGCTGTAGAAAGAGAGATGTCAGCCAGGGGGGAGAAGACTGTCAAGATGTCCATAGGAAAGCTGTTGCAAAGTGCTGAAATTTAGTGGAAATAAACAAGAGTGGTAGGGAATGCTGGTTGTTTAGATAAAAGACACTTTCCCCCAGACCCAGGGTGTGATATCAATGGCAGACTGTACACGACCCACAACAGTGTATGTCATAATCTACACACAGTGCCCAGAATTCCTGGTGTACCCCAATGTATGCCTACATTTTCACTAAAACTGATATGTTGTCAAGTTTTAGACAGGATGTGTAGCGTGTCTATGTATTAGTGACATTATCAAAGAGTTTTTGAATGTTTTTGTCTGCTCTTTCACAAATTTAAAGTATCAAGATGATATGAAGAGTTTGTTTGCAAAAACCAATAAGTCCATTTTTGAAGATTTTTAAGTACGGTCTCTGTCATAAAGTACAAAATAATACCTTTTAAATAATATATTGGTCACTACTATAAAGGTACATTTTTTAAGTTATAGTCAAAAGAAGCAAAAAATATGTGTCTAAAAGCTTGAATTGCCTTCTGGATGCAAATGTCTCAAAGAATGAGAGAAAAGAAGCTGATTACTTTACACAATTCCATAGAGACTGTGTTCAGTTTTTAGAGTCATCCAACAAAATGGACAGAAAATCTCTGTGTCACTACTGTTCAAAACAAAACATTTATGTATGTCAGTATGAGACTTGGTGGCTATAGCTCTTGCATTGTCAGATCATGAGGAATACATTTTAGGTACATTTAATTATTAAGTTTTTGAATTGTGTTTTTTTTTGCATATAATACAACAAAAATACTCTTTCCATTGTAAAGACTGGCTCAGCAATAGATCGCCAAACAGAGAAATTCCTGGTTTACTGTGTCCAGTTAGATGGGATCTCTGCCCCACTTTTAATAATAAGTACAGCATTTGTAATGCGCCTTCGATCTAGTATCCTATTCTGAGGCGCAGAGGGACGTAATTATAAAAAGAATAGCATACATCGTAGCGTGTACATAAGAAGGTTGAAAAAAGAAGAGAGAGATAGATAGAGATATACCCCAATGAACAATTCGTTTGGAAATTCAATCAAAACAAGATGCGAACATATGTAATTTCAGAAGGTTTTTAAATGTTTCAATGGTCTCTGCTGATCGGATCCTCAGTGGAAAAGCGTTCCAGAGAGATGGGGCTGCAGAAACAAAGGCTTTTTCTCCGGGAGTCGAGATTGTTCTTTTAACTGTTAATTGTTTACTATTACATGAACGGAGACTTTTGTGGTAGAGGGATCACCTGCTATATTTTTGTCCAGGTAGATGGGGTCTTTGCATCATCTCCTGGTCGACAAAACTCCTGGTTTACTTCACCAGGTAGGTGGGGTCTCTTTCCCACCTTGTGTTGAAGGAATCTCCTGGATGACTGTGTCCAGGTTGATGGGGTCCCTGCCCTTTGTCTGTGGTTGAGGGAAGTCCTCATAGAGATCCCATTTAACTGGACACAGTAAACCAGGAGATCTCCCCCTTCCCCTCTTTGAGGAAGCCCCTGTTTACTGTGTCCAGGTAGATGGGGTCTCTGCCTCATCTCCTGGTTGAGGAAACTCCTGGTATACTGTGTCCAGGTAGGTGGGGTCTCATACCCCTTTCATAAACTCAATAATGCGGATAATATCCGCAACATTTGGTCGTAAAATCGGAGCGGGGAAAGAATAATGCGCATTATTTCGACCCTTCTATCATCCGCATAGTAGCAGCATCGGGACCAGATTTTGAGTTTATGAACGCAAACCCAAATAATGCGGATAATTGCCGGGGTGCGGTCAAACGTCACCTGTCTTTCCCGAAGGAAGGACATGTGCAGTCACCATGACGATTATCCGCCTTTTTCAGGATGGGCGCTCGTAAAAATAATGCGGATTATTTTCAGAGTTTGTGAACGCATTTTTTATTGAATTGTCCGCATCATTCTTATGCGGATAATAGGAGGATGAGTTTATGAAAGGGGTATCTGCCTCATCCCCTGGTTGAGGAAACTCCTGGTTCACAGTGTCCAGGCATATGTGGGGTCTCTGCTTCATCTCCTGGTTGAAGAAACTCCTTGTTTACTGTGTCCAGGTAGATGAGTTCTCTGTCTCTTCTCCTGGTTGAGGAAGCCCCTGCTTACTGTGTCCAGGTATTAGGTGGGGTCACTGCTTCATCTCCTTGTTGAAGAAACTCCTTGTTTACTGTGTCCAGGTAGATAAGTTCTCTGTCTCTTCTCCTGGTTGAGGTGTCCAGGTAGGTGGGGTCTCTGCTTCGTCTCCTGGTTGATGAGACTCCTTGTTTACTGTGTCCAGGTAGATGAGTTCTCTGTCTCTTCTCCTGGTTGAGGAAACTTCTAGTTCACAGTGTCCAGGCATAGGTGGGGTCTCTGCTTCATCTCCTGGTTGAAGAAACTCCTTGTTTACTGTGTCTAGGTAGATGAGTTCTCTGTCTCTTCTCCTGGTTGAGGAAACTCCTGATTTACTGTGTCCAGGTAGGTGGGGTGTCTGCCTCATCTCCTGGTTGAGGAAACTCCTGGTTCTCTGTGTCCAGGTAGGTGGGGTCTCTACTTCATCCCAATGGTAGAGGGAACTTCTCCTGGTATACTGTGTCTAGGTCTAGGTAGATGGAGTCTCAGCTCTAGTCCATGGTAGAGACCCTGTTTACCGAGGTACAGTAAACCAGGAGATCTCCCACTCTCCCTCTCTGACGAAACTCATGGTATATAACTGTGTCTTGATAGATGGAGTTTCTCTTCTGCATTCTTGCTGCCAGGCCTTGATCTCCTAGACCCCAATAGCTTATAATTGCTGGGGCAAGAATTTAATTAGGAACAGTATTTTATCTTTTGTACTTTACGAGAACAAGCATTTTAAATGTGTGTACTAAGTAGCCAGCTTAGTTTGAGAGGGCTTTAAGGCCAGAAATTGAATTCCCCTTAGGATCATAGCTGGCCGGAAGGAGGATAACTCCAATTCTCTCTCTGCTCCACCCTCCTTCCTCCTCTTCCAGTATGTCCTGCCTGTCCATCACAGGCTTTGAGGCTCATGTGAGGCTTGTTTGGACCATTCAGACAAAACAAATATTAATTTCTCTTTTTCATCCTTCCAAGCTGTCTGTCACTCTGCCTGTCACAAATCCCATGTTTGATAATTCTATTTAGCACTGATAAGTTAGAATAACATCCGCTGCATACTGCACGCCCACATCACTCAGTATGAAGAAAATCTCTGCGAAATATTAACTCCTATTTTCTTGCTTCAAGTGTGACTTTGCACCTACCTGTCGGAAGTCAGCCATTTTTTTTTTTCTTTTTATACTGTCAGCGAATTGATAGCTACTGTAATTGATCTTTCTGCATTTGTGTAGTGGTAATCTTTGGTTTTAGTGACTGAAATAATTTGTCATTTTTGTATTCTACATCTAGCCATGTTGCAACAAAATGCAGACTCATTTCTCTCTTTGTAAGTGACAATTTAGCTTTAGACCAGTACAGAGATAGACCAATATGGGCAAGAGCTCAGAGTTACATTTCAAAATTAATTCAGCTTTCTTTAGCTGAAAATGTCATAATATGCAGTCAACAAAATGCTATGGGTGATTTTGGGTTTAGTGCTAGTGCTAGTACCATCTCAGTACTAGCTCCAACAATATTCTGAACTTGAAATGGGTGGTGTTATCAGGTTGACTTCAAAGCTATGATGTGCAACCCCACCTGCTACATCTTTTCATACTGGGCATGAATGAAGCACTGTCTCTTTTTCCTCGTACAATTCCAGCTCAATCCTGCAGACTTCACAGTGGTATAACACTAGGTGCTGGGGGTTAGTAATTGTGATCGGCATCACTTGCATTAATCTAACTATCTATGTTTGAGCTTGATTCAGTGCTTTTGTTTGGGAGATATCACCAGCACAAAACTTGAAATCACTCATTTACATACCATTAGTTTAAATTTTATATCATATATAGTACTGAACACAGCAGCTATCCTCCTTGACTAGCTATGAGAGAATACATTGTATGAAATGTATTTCTACTACAACAGATCCAAGTACTGTAGGTTGTCTACCTGTTGACCATGACCACACCAGAAAATAGAGTGACCAAAGTAAAATACTGATAATATTAATTTGTAAGTTTGCCAAAGAGTTGCTCTTCATTTGTGAAAGCTGTACACAATGAAGCAAAGTCCCATAGATAAATGTCTTGCTTACATGTACTATTAGTTCAGCAGCCCATATTGAACTGACATACTTCTGCTCTATTGTACTCAGCACCTATGCACTGTCGTGTATTTCTTGATCAGCATGAAAGTTGTTCCCTTGATACCTCTTAGCTGTATCTCAAGACTCACTATGCATACAGTCTGACTCTTACAATGTGGGTTGCAACTCACAAGGCTTGTCTCAGTTTCTACCATCCTCCAATAAATTCTCCAGCTCAAATGCACTGTTACACATTGCTTCCATGCCCATAAATTTATGCTTTATCTCCTGACAACTCAAACCAGATTTGGGCAGTATCATTGCTCAATTTCTATCACAAACATTATGTGCCTCGATGAATTTCCTTCTGTAACGATACCTCTGGCTCACTTTTGATTAGGAATATTTCCCTAAATTGTGCTGCAAGTATAACCAGTGTTGGGGAATTCTTGGGGAATTCTAAGATCCCTCATCTTATAACTTGCACAGTCATGTGCTATTGTTTTTTATCACTAGATAAGTACAAAGATCACATGCACTCAATACATTAAATAAACAGCAGTGCTCTTTCACTGTGTCATACCAGTGATGTTACATAATGAGATCATTACCTTTGCCAAAATTGCAGCTTTGGACTGCACCTCCAAAATACAGTGTGTTATGAATGATAGATGTCACATTAAGCAGAATGATCATAATCTTTGGGTAATGATGATTTTTTTTTTCATGATGATGATTGTTGCTTTGCTTCAGTCTTGAATGGTGCAGAGTCCACTTATCCACATAGAAAAGTACTGTAATACACGGAATGTTCACATGCATTTTAATTTCACGAATTTCGCGAGAGCCAAGATTCCTGAAATTAAAATGCATGCGAAAGTTCTTGTCTACACTATATGCATTGAATGTTAGAGGCAACTCGTGGAAATTTCATGCCATGATAAAAGCCGTCGGCTCCAATTCACAAAAATTTCATGCCACGAAAATACTGTATTTTACAGTAGATATAATGATTTGATACCACATACAGCACATAGACATCTTGTGTAAGTTGAGTTCATATCGGAGTCGTTAAGTAAGTGTTGTTAATCTCAAAGAGTTTCATTTGTGATGGAACGCAAGTACTCATCCATAGCTGTCTGTCCTGGTGATTTTTGTCTTTTTTTTTTGTTTTGTTCTAAAAGTCCTGTTGTACTCTTACCTTTCCTGCAATGAAAGATGAACAATCCCTGTAAGAGTATTATCAATGTAAAGATGAAGCAGTGTTCATCAGGGATAGAAATCTTTGTTCTGCCCGGTTCTCAGTCCTCTCTTCCTCTCCTCTAATATTAATCAAAGTCTTTAGGCCACCATCAGTTCTAGTAGTTTGCCTCTGCCCTTACTTTGTCAGTGTCACTTTTAAAGGTGTATTGGAGGTCAGACCAATAGAAGGTCAAGTGCATTGGAAGATGTCCCGGTAGGCCTACATTTGAATCAAGTTTAAATGCATCTGTAGATTTCTGGCCAGGAGAGCAGGCATCAGCGTTGGTAAGAGGCAGCGTATATAGAAGTCATCTAATGCTCATCAGACGTTTGAGGATCACAACTCACTACAGAGCAGCCAAGTCTACCTGATTCAGGAGAAGCGTTCCTGAAAACTTCAATATTTTTTAATGTTTTAAAAAGAGAATTTGAGAAATCTCCATGATTTGGTAGTTATTTTTTGCCCATTGAGATACATACAACACACAAGTACCTCCCTGATTGCTCATCAGAACCTCTCTCATTTTGATAGATGAATAATGGCAGCCCTGTCTCTGTCTTTTTTTGATCTTCATATAACTTCATCCCCAGTCACGTTTTGTTTTCGGGAAATATTTGTTTCTGTAGCAATTCTAATTGATTGGCATTTTTCTGGTTGTAGTGTGGTTATACATTTTCACTAGAACATATTTCCCCTGATGCAAGAAAGCATATTGTTTTTCTAGTAGTAATTAGGAATTGAGGAAATAGGTCTTTAGATGTTAGTTCATATTGTACTTGTATATCAAACAGCTTAGTTTTGTGTTGCATTAGTAATGTTTTCTTGAAGTGTGAGAGTGTGATGCAATTTGTGAGAAGAGACAATTGCGGACAAATACTGCATATATATGCCAAATATTTCGCGAGGTTTTTATTTTCGCGAATTTTGCGAGTCAGGGGCTATTAAAGACAAACAAAAATATTGACTCTGATCCCGATGTGAATGTGACAGTCTGTACGCTAAAATTCTCCATTCAGTACAGGACTCCACAATCGCAAATTTAACCACTCGCGAAATCGTCAGGAATTCTCGATTTGCGAAAATGTAAACTCGTGAAATATATGGCATAGACAGTAGTCTGTTCAATTCACACATATTAATGTAAGCTAACTGATTTCAGTCAGTTGTGATCAATAGTAATGAGTTGTATTTCTAAAAAAAAAAAAAAAAAAAAAGGAAAAAAAATCCCTTCAAACAATTTTGCTGTGATATTGTCATACTGTATGCAATTACTTGTGATTGAACACAAACTTAGCTGCATTACCAGACTTCGTCGAGGAAGGAATTAAGTGAATTTTCAAAGACTCTGTTATCAATGGATATATGCCATTGACCAAGAATTAATTAGTACAAACCACTCTTTTGACATGGTATGACCAAGGAAAATGACCAAGGAAAATGCCAACTTGTCTGATCTTTTGTACGGAATAAGACTAAGATCAAAATGAAAACTGTATGTCATTAGAAAGTGAAATTGTAATTAATGCATTGTATGTTTGGGCAGATGCTGATGGCTTGAATATGGGATGTCATTACACATAAATGTTTGTTTTTATATGAAATAAAAGATACACAGTATACTTTGCACAGTAGGAAAAGGTTTATCATGTATTTGGTGTGTTTGGTGATATGACAGTGACATTATAAAGCTAAGGAATTACCTTAGATATTGAGCTGCACGTCTCTTCAATGCAGTTATAAACTTAAGTCTGTGAATACTTTCAGTTTATAGTAAACAACAATAATGTAGCTGTACAAGTATTTGGCCTGGGAAATGAATTTTTAGTTATGATTCCTGTTGTGCAAGGAAGTTTTTGCTGAAGTTGGCATTATCCATCCTATCCCCAACCCTAACCATGCAGTCTTTTTGGCTGTAGTGTTACTTTCTGTCACACTCATTGTAAGGAGTTTAGGCTGTGAAATGTCTTTTTATGATACTCAACATTCTCTCTATCACAGGACCTGTACATCTTTAGGGTGTGTATTCAGAAGTAGAATTGAATGGAGATGCACAAGTGTGTATCTGTATGTATTAATAATACATACAGATACACACTTACATTGTATTATTATCTTATTACATCTTTTCCTCCTCTCCTCTCTGTATGTTATTATCTATTTGCAAATACAGTAGGGTTATTGAACAGTCTACATTTTACGGGAGTGTGTCACTAGATGGATAGAAATGAATCAAACCATGCCAGTATTCATAACTCTTGTCTAACTTGGGATGCACCTGTGGTATAGACCAGACAAGAGAAATCAAATTGCTCCCGGAATGCCACAATCATGACCTTATCCCACCCGCTTTGGAAGGTTCATTCCTCCACTCTCATTTATTTCCCTCTTTCTGCCTTTCACTTTCTTTCACAGAGCTTTGTGATAGTTTCATCATCCATACAGTGATTGGGTTCTTGCTCAAAATAATGTTAAAACCTTGTTCAATATATTCATAAAACTAAGTTACAGTATGTTTGAACTTCTAGTGAGATTTCTAAGCATGTCAGTGAGGTGTAGGTGGTTAGTCTTTGCTTTAGAAGATTTGTGAAGTAAGACAATGTGAGTGATGCATCTATGTGACATGCCAGGACTGAACACCAGACTAATGTGTGGTGGAGCCAATCTACATGGATAATGACTGCTGCGCGTGGCATCATGTACCCTTGGCCAATCACAATGGGGCATGGCGACCTTGTTGTCATGTAACCAAGGGAGTGTGGAATAACTTTTGACCTTTTTTCCCCTTTTTATGATGTTGCAAAATGCATTTACCCAACTCCTGAACTTGTCTGCCATGAAAACAACAGCAACAAACTACCCCAAAGCACAGTGTGCATAGCAGTGTGAATATCAGTAATCCTACTGTGGTTTGCTTTTTCCAATCTGTCTGACTGACAATGGTAAACCTATTGCAATACAGCTCTTGTGTATCTTCTCCTGTGATTACCATTTCAAACTAAAAACAAACAAGAGCTTAACCATTCTTTATATAACAAGTTGGTTAAGCAGAAGATATTTGGAGGTAGACCAGTTTAAGTGATATTTCATTACATCTTATGAGTGCCTGCATTTCTCTTGAGTTAGCTAATAATGGACTTTGAGTTGTTGCTTAAAAGCAATAATACTTTACTTTTTTGTAGCCAGCCTGGAATCAATCAGAGGCCAGTAGCTTTTTCTTTATTGCCATATGAAATCTATTATCTTGTCATTCATTTAAAACCATTAAAAATGAGATGCTGAACTGTAAACATGCTGTATACACTGGAGACACCCCTTAGCCAGTTGACTCATTTTATTCAAATTATGATAACAGACTCAAGTGAAAGAATTATACATGCATTTTCTTGTATTGTACCTATCCTTTGAAATTCAAAAATCTGAAGAATTACACTTGCACATATCACTTGTTAACATGACTGGATACTTCCATGGAGTTCATGATTAGTGGTGTGTAGTAACAAGAGAAGAAAAAGATCATGACTATTTATCTTTTGTAAGGGAAAAGTGTGAAACAATGCTGTTATTTCATACACAGCTCTTGTTTGTTGCTTCTTTTGTTTTAATTTTTTTAAAGTTAGACCAAGCCCTCATGATGAGTTCTTGGTGAAATAATTTTTTATTTTGAGCCTTCAGGTTCAACAGAAGCATTAGAAATAAATACAACAATCTGTTTCATACTGTGAAAGCTGTATTTTTACCAGGGTTTGATTTATGCAAATTTTGTGGATCACTGTTGAGCCGTGAATTTAAACGACACACGAATATACCACCACATGCTAGGGTATTTGCTATTATCTTTGTATACTTATGATTACCTCAAATAGCATCAAATCGCAAAAACAACATCCCCGAAAATGTATATGCCCTCCTTGTTTGCAACCATATCTGTACATGAAAATAACTGTGTTTAATGTAGTGCATTTGTGAGTGGAACAATGATTGCCAAAATATTTATTCAGTTTGTTATGTGTTTGGTTTTTTTTTTTTCAAAATACCATATTATCATCTAGAAACAGTTCTAGGACAACAGCATTTGGAGAGAAGATTGGGGGAGGGGCAGTAGGTTCAGTTAAGCCTCTAATTTGTGTCGCTGTAATTGGCTGGGAAGGTAATGCAAGAGGGGTTCCTTGGCTGATCTAACTGATTAGTGAGGGCTGTAGTTCCATCCTGAAGGGATAAGCAACAAGCTCCTCATTAGACCAGCTTTGCTGGGGGTCTACCAGCTTGTGCCTGGCTTGTGCCTAGCTTGTGCCACTCTTGTGCCACTCTTGTGCCATTCAGCCTTTGTGATTTTTTTTCTTTTCTTCTTGGACTCCTCTCTCTCTCTCTCTCTCTCTCTCTTTTTTTTTTTTTTGGGGGGGGGGGGGGGAGAGGAGGGTTGCCATGGCAAACATAGTCTAGTTTCCTATACTATTTAGAAGAGTAGGTAGACTACTGTATGTCACATTCCTCATGTGATATGTCATTTTGTAGGGATCCAAGCTGCATATCATATCAGTCTCTACCTGAAAGACTGTCATAGTAAAAGTGTTATTTGTCATGACTGATTCTTTTCTGCTTTTATTTGACATTAAATTGTTTTCTCTTTCTGGTGAAACCTTACAATATAAGACATTGAAAGTCAGTTTTGAGGTAGAAAATAACTTGGGCTGAATGTGTATAAAGTTTGTAAGATTCTGCGTGCAATGAACAAGGGAGGAGAGGATAATATTTCAGAAGTTTTCTTTCAAATTTGGAGCAAATTATTTACACAGTGAGCAAATGGTGTTTGTGCACACTTGGTCATGCGTTGGTAAACCTGTGGTTCTACAACATCACAGTTTATTTGGCTCGCCTAGTACCTCCTTGATTTGCCTTGGTATACAGGGCCTGTGTGCATAGACTAGTATAGGTCCCAGTGGGTGGTGACTGAGCCTGCACCCCACAACTCTTCATTTGCATAGAGGGGACTTCAACCACCAATGGGAATGGAGTTGGAATTTGGTAGCAGAGGTGTAGGGGTGTGGCTCCACTGTCCTCACTCCTAAAACTTCCCCCCCCCCTTTTGTTCTTGCAAAGAGCCTTCAGCCCTCAGGGCAAATATTCTGCCTCTCCCATGATGGGTTGCTACCCCCTGGGCCTCTAGCGTGGGTCTGTGGTTTGTAGAAACAGTCCCACTCTACCACTGACACGCTCCTAGACACACTTCAGACAGCAGGGTGCCTTGCTCTGATTGGTTAGATGGAGAGGAAGGTCGCATGGCAGTCAGCTCCCAAAGTCCTTATCTCTCTACCTGAGTATGCTAATGCCCCTCCAATGTGAGGCGGCTCGTGGGGATGGTCTCGCTCTGCGCAAGACTGGCACGCTTTCCTCTGCATTGGAATGTTTGGTCCCCAACAGCATCCCTGGTATAATAAACTTCATCAACATCTGGTTTTTTTTTTCTTCCCTCCCCTCCTCTAGTGATGAAGAGAGATCAGTTGGCAGCCTGTATACGTGTACAAGTGTGTGTGTATGTATGTGTGTGTGTGTGTGTGTGTGTGTGTGTGCTTGCCTCTTTTACTTCGGTATGCCTTGTATCATATCTAGAGTAGTGTAGCTGTGTGCAGGCCAACTGCTTGTAAATGTCTCCTAAGCCTGCCCTGCTCTATCATTTTTTTTTTTATATTTTGTACTTACATAAACATTAATGTGCCTCTATAGACCCCATGCATTTCTCCTTCTTTTGTTCGTTAACATTCCTGGTTTCTAGAAAGAGAAAATACAAATACTTCCAAAACATCTTAGGTTGGATACTGCTGAATTTTGAATGGCATTTCAACTCAGTGGTGAAAAGTTTCCCTGATAACCTGGAGTCTTGACTGCTTTTGTGTGCCTTGGTTTGGACCATTGGATGATAGCCTTTTGCCTTAGGAGCTGGGGATTCGTTGTTGGCGCGAGCTGGTCTCTCTTGACGACAGGGGCCCCTTCATCATCCATCCATCAGGTCCTCAGGTGGGACCAGCCGGGGAAAGAAACTAGAGACTGACATTTCCAAGCCGACATACATTCCACCAATCGAAACCAAGTAGAAGATACCTGCATCTCGTCTTGCGCTCCTTCTTCTCAACCATAGCAAGTTTAGCGTGGCATCTTCTTTCGAAATTAGATGACTACTCACTCTTTATCAGAAGTCACATTTTGTGGAATCTTTCTTACTTTGGAACAAATTGTGACTGTGTCATCATAGCAACAAATCTGTGCCTTAACACCCTTTTTCTTCTATGGAAATTTTATGAGAAGCCACATGGTGGGTCTGAAGATGACAACCTGTTTATCTGCTTCATATTAATGTCATGTTTCCATAGCAACAAGACCTATCTTTGATTGCTTGAGAGTGAAGCATTGTGCCCATGTCATCCTAGTGCTGGCCTCATACATCTCTTGTGATTCGTTCAAGTTTGTGAAGAGCACATGAGTGAGAAGCACAAGGACGTTATGGTGGTGAAAAAACAAAAATCGAGTAAATCTTCCAGCAAACAACACAAGCAAGCCAAACAAAGCAAGAAGTGTAAGTTGCATCCCTCCTAGTCATCAATCCCCTTTCTTTTATGTCCTTTGACCTTTGTGACAGTTGCTTCATTTTACTGCTTTCCCTCTTTCACTTTCTATTTCATGTTGATATCTTGACTGAACAGATTCATCCTAAGAGTTTATGATCAGAGCTACTGAAATCAGAGTGCATTTTCTGTGTTCTTATTCTAAAGAGATATTATCAGCAATTGACATCATGTTCTGTTTTTCTGGGAATGGACTTACTTTCTTCTTTCCACAGTGAAATAAGCCTGAGAGGAGTGAGGAGAAAGCCAACATGACTGGTAAAGTGAAGCCATGAAATGCCATGGTCCCAGCACCAAGAAACTTGAACGTTGATCAGTGTTGCTTGCAAGCTAAAATGGCAAGATTGTTTGCAAGTGATGTAAAAGCCATGTGTCCCAGGGAGTCATGCGGTACTGAGTCATGTGAAGACCAGTTGTGAATAGGAGTGGTCTGTCTTTTCCATTACTTTCTTCCCATCTGACCATTGGATGTTGACAGACCCTGACAGTGCATATGACCCTTCCAGCTCAAGTTCCTAGATTTCTGCCACCATGAGAATGCAAAACTGTTGCTCCTGTGTCTATGGTTTCACTTTCCTGCAATCTCTCTCCCTAATATAAGAATTTTACATTTGTGAGCCCTGGCCCATGTGTCACTCCCTTACATTTTAAACATGTACCCCTGTTGTATGTTATATCACAACTGTATTTCCATATCAGTTTTAATATTAATAATAATAATGATAATAATCATCATCATCATCATCATCATAATGATAATAATAATAATATCTACATTGTAGGTAAGGTGAGCAGTAGATAAACATGCAAAGATTAAGATTCTAATTAACAATCAGTCATCAGTACTTGTAGCTTCTCCTCCCCCCCCCCACTTTTTTTTTGTATGTGAGAGATGTTTTGAAAAATATGTTTACGTTCTTCCAAATTTTAAGAAAGTGCTGGTGGATATAGTTGATTGCATTATCTACAAGTGTGCTTTTGACCTGGTTTGCATTGCCTAGAGTGACATGTCTACTTTAACAAATGATTTAAATCACTGATCTCTCAGATTTGTAGGGTTGAATATAAGCAACGAATTTAATTTGCCATGAAGTGTTCCTCATGGGAGATGTCCATTGTAAAAATTTCTGTTTGACTGCATAATGCTTTAAAACACGACTGTTTACACTCCTGTAAAGATCAATTCATATGACAGGTAGACAACAAAAGGTAGCTAAGATAGCATTAGAGTGAAAAGGCAAAGAGATCTGGCAGAAAGCCAGATGATGTATAGTTCTACTTTGTGTTTGATACAACATGTGAAGAATGAAGATCACAAAGAAGATATTATCATTGTTGTATTTACCATGTTGTGGAGTGAACACAATTCTCAGAGCTGGAGTATTGCACAGTAAATAATTTGCAAAGTAATTGGAAAAAATCAAAAACAAAAACAAAAACCTTTTGTGACAGGTCAACAATCTTTGTAACCCACTAGCTATGTGAATCTGATGGAATCAGTAGACTTGTTTGTAGTATTGGAAGGAATGGCTGAAGTCATGTCCTGGGGGACATTTCATGAAGCATTTTGGTTGGATATTTTCTGACAAACTGTTACAAGCTACTGAATTCCTTGCATCTGATTGGCTGACAGCAATTTTGTCCGACAACTTTGTTGGACAAAATGCTTCTTGAAATGCCCCCCAGATTGCTGAGAGGATAAACATTTGATAGGATACAGTACATCATACATGTGCCTGTATAATTTCTTTGCTCACAGAAGTGAGAGGCTCATGTGAACTGTTCCTGCGACCATCATTTATAACAAGTTGTGAGAAACTCCTTCCTAATTTTAACCTAGTTTTGTCAGAATCATCCACAGTAGAATGAATATCAAGTTTTCAAAGAGGTTTGATGCCACATAGTGTGCTCTTTACTGTGAAACTTCAGTTTGGTAGAAAACCAGCAGATGCTTTGAATGAGTTTGATCCCTCAGAAGGCCCCAGATGATTTTGGAAACGGCATGAATGGCAGGATTTCCAATTTCTTCATCTTCTTGATTAAAGCATTGGAAGAATTTAGGAAAAGCGGAGTGAAAAAAAAAAAAAAAAAGAATCATTTGAGCACCAGGAAGAGCTTCACCCTCCCGCAGCCACTCTTGCCATTTTCAAATGATGCTGTATTTACAAAATTCTTTCTTAAAATCCAAGTTGTCAGAACCAAGTCCGCATTGTGTGTATTTCTTGTTGGAAGAAGAAAGGTCATTCATTTATTGTCTCAGTATAACCCTATTAGGGTCTAAGAATAAGTGATCATTCGGAAAGGCCTACAACAGTTGGCATGATGACAATTGAAAATTCATCGTCGAGTGAACTCTCTAAATCACATGTATGTGGTTGGCTTTTCCCTTTTAATTTCAGGGTTGACTCAGATTTGTTTTGTTTACATTGTTGAACTCAGTGACTGTTCCTAGCAGAGTCTAAAGGTGACACTGCTGTGCCAAGGGTAAACTCAGACCTACTAGGTTTTCTGCTAATTGCATGACAAATTTGATTGGTAACATATTTTTGATGAGACATGTAGATGTATTTGAGAGTAATTCCAAGGGAAAAGACAGTTAATGCAGCTTTTGCATACATAACATGTCATACAAAGTGCAAATCCCATCACCTGACTCTCTGCTCTAAGTCAAGTCTTCGTGCCCTAGATTTTTCTTTCCTTTTCTATCTCTTCTCTTCTACCATCTCCCCCTCCCCCTTTCTCCTTTCTCTCCTGTTTCATAGTATTGATCTCCCCATACCCTTCCTACCAGTAAGCCTGTTCCATTCAACCTCTTCCATACATTCCATCTCTGAAACATGGGGCTCTTTGTGCTCAAATCAAATCCAGGATTCTATGCTTCAACATTCCAGCACTTTGACTTGACCAAGGCCTTCCTGGAGAGTGTTGCTCCATCCCATCCATACCTTGGTTCCAGGCCCCCTGTCCATCATTAGTACAGTGACACAACCTAGAGAAACAGCACCTCAGAGGACTGCGCTAAACAGAGAAGGCAAATCACATCCAGTGTATAAGTCCTAACTCATCAAAATATCAAGCTTTGCTTTCCTGGAAATGTAATTGGTATTCACTCCCCTCTAGTCCCCAACTAGTCCTGGTTGGTATTTCCAGTGCAAATTATCTTAAAGTAGCATTTTAAATCAAAATTGATTAACTTTGTGTTCCTTGATGTCCGTGTGTAGGACCCACATAAGTCATTAAACAGCATCTTCATCAGCAGCACTACCTCTTGCTAGCTTCTACCCTGTATGTCCTCAAAATTGTGTATATTGTCTCTTTCCCAGGATTATACTAAGCATTTGTGTGTGTTTGTGTGTGTGTGTGTGTGTGTGTGTGTGTGTACAGTATATACTGTAAATGCAGAAATCTCTGTAGTACATTAATTTTCGCGTATTTCTTGCTACTTCTGGCTGGCGCAAATTCTAAAACCTGCAAAAATATCTTCACAATTTTCTCTGCACATTGTGAATGAGTTGACAATAGCGCAGCGCAAATTCAACAACCCACGAATATGTTTTGCTCAGCGTAAAAAATTAATAACGCGAAAATATTGATGTGTACAGTACCCCATATATTTAGTGAGTCTAATGTTTCGCGAATTACGAGTTCCCATCAATTTTGCGAGTGGTTAGATTCATGATTGTTGAGTACAGTACTGAAGGGACACGCCCGTCATATTCATGCCGGGATCAGAGTTCATATTTTCGTGTGTTTTTAAATTCGCAATTAGCGTCCAACTCACAAAATTCATGAAAATACAAAGCACCTTATGAAATACAGTATTTGGCATATACAGTATGTGTCTGTGGAATGGAATGTTGGTTAAACGGATAGCTGCCATTATTTTTTCAAATATTGATCATGTGGATGCTCTTATGATCATGCGAGTGTAAAATATGTGTTGATTATGTGTTTTGCACTTTGTGTGTGAGGTAGATTATTTTGTGCAGCATACCCAAAGCATTGTGCTCCATGGAACATTTAAGGAATCAGCTGCTTGAAAGTAATCAGTTATATGCTCAACTTAAAATGATTGTATTTAAATTCTATGCTTTAAGGCTAAGTGCAGAAGCTAAATTTTCTTTTTGATGAGATAAGTGATAGAGCATCGTAGCCTTGCAACATTTTATTTGCTGGTAAAATTTGTTCATATCTAACAAAGATGGTCATACAGTAAAAGCTGGCTAATAGAGCATTTAACTTCTTGTATATTTTGTGAGACATAGTACATCCTTATGTAGGTGTCACATACACAGAGATGTTTAAATAACAGGACACATGTATTGACTTTTGCGCCAAGAAAAAAAGTCCAATAATGCCAGTATGTATTATGGATTGTATTAAAGATGTCTTGAAGTAATATGTCTTGAAGTATTTTCTTCAGTTATTATAAAATTCATGATAGAACACAAAAACAATTCATGAGAAAATCCATGATGTTTAATACTTTTTGACCAATGTTTTATTTGCTAATATTGATTGGTTCATTCAGAGAGTGATTTTATGATGACTGTGAAAATGACATATATGTTCAGTGCTGTCTATATTTTTTATGTATAATTCTAAAGGTATTCATTTGCAAATCAGTAACCAATTCCTGCAAGTTTTATGGTTTTGAATGTAGTTTCATCATGATTTAAAAGCAGTAATAAGAGACCATGCTTGAAACTGAGGGGATTAGTACAGAAAGCATTTTTATGCTTAAACAGAACTATGGGAGTAAAGATCATTGTAAGGAGATTGACATAAGATGAGAGGTAGTCACAAGTCTGTAGCAGAAGGAAAATTAAAAAGGTGCTGATAAGTGGAGATTGATATTTGAAGGCTCCCAGCAGAATATGAATGAATGGGGCAATCCATGGGATCCACATCTTACCCCTCCCCAACCCTCTTCTCCTGGCTCCAGTCTACACCTGTTCTCCCTTGATGGTTCCAGCCAATTTCCTCCTTTCATCCCCACAACATATATCTCTGCTCTCTCCTTTTCCTCCATCTCTACTCCCTCCCGTTCTCTCTCTTTTTCTCTTTAGTCTCAAAAGCTGGATCGCTCTGCTAAATTTCCAGAGAGTATTGTGCCCCCAAAGTGGCAAATTTACATCTGCATGATTCCATGATTTCCTTGCTGTTTGTGATAGCTTGTACTGGCAGTAATACAAGTGTATGTGAAATTGCTTTACGAATTTGTTCACGAAGTGTTTGTCAATGATACAGCTTAAAAGTCAGATACCAAGTTGCAATGTTAAAATCCAAAAGTGTAGTGAGTTGCATGCTATGGCTCCTGTTTCATGCTCACTGAATGTCTGCACAAAACTTTGGAGAGAGACTGAATATGCAGCTGCTATGTACTACCAGAGGTGACTAGCTTTGTTGATGGTGAACCAAGAACAGTAAACTGCAAACTATGAAAGATTCTTGTCAAGTAACAGTGCAGAAAGAATGGAGGTGTTGATTCATTGGAACTAACTCCAACTAACAGGGGTCTCTCTTAAAGACCCTGTAATGTAGAGACTCGTGAAGTGGAAAGGTGGTCCGGTTTGGATACATTCAAGAATCCCTGTATCTAAGTCTCCCTGTCGCATACAAATGTAAACATCTCGTTGCAAGCAGTTGGATCTGTATGCTGGCTGTACGCTATAGGCAAATGAATGAGGTCATCTTATGCACCCATGGGCAATACATGGAGGTAAAGTGGAGTTATAAATGCTTTCAATGTTGACTTGTTCATTTCCAGTAATGTGTAGTCACTGTGCAGCAGGCATGGGTAGAGCATGTGACCTGCTACAACAAAAGGATCGGAAAGTCGGGGTAGGACAATTTTCTGAAAATGGCATAACATTTTTCCCTTACTCTTCTACTTTAATTTCATTTATAGCACAACTCATAAAAGTACTCGGTTGCGGAGATATCGATGATTTTATTAGCGCATGTCAAGTGAATGTGGAAATCAGAGTTTCGAGAAAAACGCCTTCAAAGTTTTGCTATCATGATCAAGGGGAGGCAAGACAGTTTTCACCGCTTGACAATAATTACCTTGGTATGATAAGGTATGCTCCTAGCCACCTCCGCGATGTTCGTTCAAAGCTTAGCACCAGCGGTCTACGCACAACCAATCAGTAATCAGGATGCCATGCACTGACCTATAAGATCACTCCCTAGTTGCCAGGGCAGAGTCTAGCTGCGGCGCTAAATCCAAATCTTCAGACACGTTTCTGTTACGTTGAAAGTCGGAAAATCATGGCCCAGAAAAATGCTGATTTCTTGCCTTTCCTTCGATCATTTAGCTTCGAAATTTCGGCAGATGATAGACAAAACATTGGACTACAAAATTATGCCAAAAACAGAAATTTGATTGTTTTGACCAATTTTGATGATGTGATTTCAAACTCGATTTTCTCGGCTCAGCCGTCAGCGACTGTAGGATCCTTTTGTTGTAGCAGGTCACATGTATATGCAGTAATTGCATAATTTTTTGCTTTTTATCATGACTAAATCACTATCACTTCACAATAGAAATGGATGTTAAGAACTCATAATAACTTGATATTTCTTTTCCAAACACTTAACAATTGCTAAGAAAATCTACAAAACTATGGCAGTTTATGGATAGTGATAGTGCTCCATGTTTTGTTTTGTTTTGTTTTGTTTTGTTTTTTGTTTTGTTTTTTTGTGTGTGTGAGTGTGTGTGTGTGTGTGTGTGATCAAATAGAGCTTATGCTGTGTACCGGCAGAGTGTTGCCAATACATTATTAGGTGATCCGAGTATCCTCTCGGATCACCTTCTGTTTTTGTACGGATTCTTTCTTCTTCTTCTTCTTCTTCTTTTTCTTCTTATTTCTCCCCAAAAGTTGTGCATCGATTAGCACAGAAAGTCCTCTTCCTGTCAATTTCAAACTTATACCATATATGTATCGTCTCCCAAAGACGGCAATCGAACTAAAATCAAAGTGATCAGTCGACCGTGACGTCACTATGACATCATTATATGAAAACATATTCTCAATCATATCTCATTAATGGAATGGAATTTTTCAATGAAATTTACGTCACATATATTTCAAGTCAAGCGCATTCTACTCATATTCTCAAAATTCATCTATACCTTAAAACGTGCGCGTACGCGCGCGTTGAAATATTTGTATGCTCAAATCGAGCTCAAATTTTTTTTGCACACGTTTCAGACCATTTAGAGCATTTTTTGAAAAATTGGAAAAAATTTACGGACGCGTACGCGCGCGTGCATATACGCACGCACAGCTCATATGCAATAGAAATTTCCCGTTTTTTCACACTTATCGCCTGCCTGAAATGTCAGGGAATACGTCTACCAAGTTTCAAGTCAATCCGACTCAATATGACGTCATACGGGCCCGTCAAAGTTGAAATTCTGCGCGCGCGTCAATGGCGATATACAGTGCAACAATGCCAAAAAACCGCCAATTCTAAATCCGATTTTACTCGTCAGGATGAACGGTGACGTCCCATTTTCTTTACATATTCTGAAAGCTGATGAGTTGTACATGTCATTTCATGGGTTGACGATGCTGGATAATTGATCAAAAGATATCAAATTTCTTAATAAAATAAAAAGAGTAAATTTTCAAAATGACGTCATCAAATTACAAGTTCACTCGAGCGTATCTCACTTACTCTTTGCCCATTTTGACCCAGATTTCAGTATGTTGTAGCTTACTAAATGTTCTTTCATTAATATAATAACAGCATTTTGATTGGATGACGGCATCACCTCGTAAAAATGGATTTCAAAGTAATCTTGTCAAATTTGACCAGTTTACGTGTTATCTCTATGGGAGTGCAATTTTTATGGAAATGAAAATTGACATGACTATCTTTATCGAGCACTAGCTCACTTATGCTTCGGTGAATTTCTCCCAAATTTTAATATGTTGTAGCTGAGACTTTGGGCTATCGTTAGTGTGCCCTTCATTTTTTCATACGACGTCGGCATCACGTAAAAAAATTTGGTTAAAATTAAAGCTTACCTTCAATGTATTGAGATATTACTTCCTTTCTGCAACTTTCTTTGCAGTAACTCAAGAAAGACAGCCCCTATCACCCCCATATTTTGCACATGTTTAGTTCATGTTACGTACATTATTTCATAAAATAACAACTACTTGATCGGACACCATCTTGGGTATGTAAATTAGGGTCAAAGGTCATAAATATTTCATCCTGTATCTTGGTGAATACTTGCCCTATCTTTCCCATATTTTGCACACGTAAAGACCATGTTACAAGGATCATTTCACAAAATAACCACTTTTTGCTCAGATGCCATTTTGTCTGTGCCAAGTCGGGTCAAAGGTCATATGTACCTTTTTTCTGTATCTTCGTTATGACGTGTTATCTCTATGGAAGGGAATTTTTCTAGATGTAAAAGTTGACATGATTGTCTTTATCGAGCACTAGCTCACTTACCCTTCGGTGAATTTCTCCCAGATTTTAATATGTTGTAGCTGAGACTTTGTGCTATCAGAAATGTGCATTTGTTTTTTCATACGATGTCTGGATCATGCCAAAAAACTGGGTTGAAATTAAAGCTTATCCTCGATGTATTGAGATATTTCTTTCTTTCTGCAACTTTCTTTGTAATAACTCAAGAAAAACAGCCTCTATCACCCCCATATTTTGCACATGTTTAGTTCATGTCACGTACATCATGTCATAAAATAACCACTACTTGATCATATGGGTATGTAAATTAGGGTCAAAGGTCATAAGTGTTTCATCCTGTATCTTGGTGAATACTTGTTCTATCTTTCCCATATTTTGCACACGCAAAGACCATGTTACAAGAATCATTTCACAAAATAACCACTTTTTGCTCAGATGCCATCTTTGGTGTGCAAAATGGGGTCAAAGGTCAAATATACTTCATTCTGTATCTTCGTTAGTGCATACGGAATTCGGTACCAAAGATGGCAGGTCTGACTCCCTTTTCTAAATGAGACTCCAAACATCACATGGCCAACGTCCCCTCAACACAGATGAAACCTGTATGGTCATGCCTATTGGGATCAGGACTCAAATCATTGATTTCCCAATAGATCGGATCACCTAATTTGTCAGTGTTGACAAATTCCGAGTCTAGTTACAGTTTGCCACCGTTTGAGTTTTAAAAGTTTTATGCGATATGGATAATTGTGTGCAGCTTTATCACTGACCCCTATCAAAGCTGTGTAAGTTCTATATTTCAGCTTTATCACTGATCTCTATAAAAGCTGTGTAAGTTCTATATTTCAGCTTTATCACTGATCTCTATAAAAGCTGTGTGATACCCCTTTCATAAACTCAATAATGCGGATAATATCCGCAACATTTGGTCGTAAAATCGGAGCGGGGAAAGAATAATGCGCATTATTTCGACCCTTCTATTATCCGCATAATAGCAGCATCGCGACCAGATTTTGAGTTTATGAACGCAAACCCAAATAATGCGGATAATTGCCGGGGTGCGGTCAAACGTCACCTGTCTTTCCCGCAGGAGGGACGTGTGTAGTCACCATGACGATTATCCGCCTTTTTCAGTACGGGCGCTCGTAAAAATAATGCGGATTATTTTCAGAGTTTGTGAACGCATTTTTTATTGAATTGTCCGCATTATTCTTATGCGGATAATAGGAGGATGAGTTTATGAAAGGGGTATGAGTTCTATATTTCAGCTTTATCACTGTTCTCTGTAAAAGCTGTGTAAGTTCTATATTTCAGCTTTATCACTGATCTCTGTAAAAGCTGTGTAAGTTCTATATTTCAGCTTTATCACTGATCTCTGTAAAAGCTGTGTAAGTTCTATATTTCAGCTTTATCACTGATCTCTATAAAAGCTGTGTAAGTTCTATATTTCAGTACACTGCCAAAGAATCTTGACTGGAGTCAACATGTTACTGTTATGTGTTTTGATGCACATATTCACTGAAACGTGGCTGACATACTCTATTTGTGGCTTTGGATGTACCTCAGTGGATAGTGAATGAACACCGATTCAATCACACCACCCATATTTCTATATGCCTCGTGAAAACCAAGAACTTGTTGATAACTGCGTTTACACGGGTCCCCACTAACTATGAGGGGTGCTCTTATCAAGTTTTATACCTCAAGAGTTTAGCTGACTACAAGAACATCGAAGTTAGTGTCCCTTGGGGCACAACCATCATCAAAGTTGCTAATTTCAACTATCTTCATTTTAACCAGTTTTATTTAAACTAACTAAAAACTGATGTGCGCTTGTTGGTTGAGTGTTTTCACCAGTAAGTGAGTCTGCCAGCTATACGAAGCCTCCTGCCTGCCTGCCTGCCTGCCCAGTGGACATACAGGGAACTCCTTGAATCTGATAGCAGCTGCTCCGGCTGTGGCGTCTGAAGTTGATGAAAAAGGATTTATACGTGGGTCTGAAGGGTTGTTAGGGCTCAGTAAAATGGCACAGCTAAGTAGACAAGATGGCTATGCAGACAGCTGAGGTTTTGTGGTTGTTTTGTTGTTGTTTTTTTCTTTTCTCTAGTCTTTTGTTAAATTAGGTTAGGCTTCCCTATGAAGACATGGAGAGGCATGGCTACAGTATTTAGGCCTTCTGAGTCACAAGTTCACTGAGCTCCTCTGTTTTTGTTTATGTTTTTCTTTAGAAAATGATAGGATAAAATGGACTGGATATGTAGGGTATTTCCAGGGTATTGTGCATCACAGACAGTCTATGAACTTTTTTATATATATCTTTTTACTTGTCCCCATGTTCCTCTATTTACTTATATTTGTAGATGGCTCCAGTTCCCAGTATCAGTTTCATGTTTAGTCCATAGCTCACTGTATGCTGCTGACCTTCACTTTTGCATATGTGTATTTTTACAATACTGCAACCAAAAGTGTGACATTGTACTACAAATTAAATTCCACTAGAATGACCTCAAAATAAGCTTCATTTTAATGAATAGTGACTTCTTGATATTCATGGTTGTACAGAGAGATAGTGCACAAAAAAGCTCTGTAAAAAATTAAATCAGAAAAATGTTATTTTGTGTACATTCCTATAGGGAAATCCATTGAAAATGCTTGGTGTCCTATGTAACAACCGTTACATAGAATATTGAAAATAATTTTAAACACATATTGTTGATCACAAAATATTTATAAACTTGATTTGTTAATAATGTAACTAATGTATTGTGATAACAGTGCAGAATTTTACTGTTTGTACTTATTTAGGCATTTTCCAAATATGCATAACGCGTGTCGCAACGCGCGTCGCGATTGGACACTAAAGAGAAAGAGGCAAATAGTTTCTTCCCAAATATTTTATATAATTTATATTCTTTTCTTTTGGATACCTATCCTGGAAAGGAACTCAGAAAAATCAGAAAGGCCAGTAAATAGTATTGGAAATGTACAAAATAAAAGATCAAATCTTCATGTGTAACGGTGGTTACATTGGACACCAAAAAATTGCTGATTTACCATTGTTAATTTTGACATAAAGATGTAAATATTTTGGAACAAAAGTCACATATTTTTCATCCCCCATTGAGCTCATTAAAACAGCAAAAATGCATTGATTTTCAGAATTCCGATCAACCTTTTCTAGGATCTCTGTGTAACGGTTGTCGCGTGGACACCAAGCGTAACACGCGTTACGCACTGTTTATAATGGCATTTTAGGAATGAAAAAGGTTTATTAACAGGATTTTCTTTACATGTCATTCCAAATAGGCATGTTCTGGAATAAGATCAGTCAAAAACACTTATAGAAATATATAATTTAGTTGAGTATGATGCATTTGATCTTAGGGGTACTAATCATGTCACAAATTTGGTGTCCTAAAATGGCTAATTTTTAAGGCATATTGTTTAAAATATACATGAAAAATGTAAGGTTTCATATGATTTTATCTCCACTGTCTCTCATACATGTGGGCTACATATCCGGAAAGTTTTAAGTCTTAATTATGTTTAATTTTTGAATTAGGGCTAATCAAACTTAATCACCTTAAATCTCTGCAGTATTGTAAAAATACACATATATATCATATCATGAGATAAGTAAATCAGTTGATTGATATTTACAAGCATGCTTAACACATTATGATAAATAATCTACATAAATACTGGTCGGTGATTGGTCATAATGTATTTATGTGACTAATGCGGGCAGAATCAAAATTGTTATATAGCCCTAGTGACATCACATCAGGTAATATAACTCCAGAATTTTAGTGGCTGCCAACAGGGTTGGAATGAAATGACTTATGTTTTATTATAGATAAAATATATATATATTGATGTAATATAACAAATATTATCTTGTCTTTTGTTGTAATATAATACTTGAGAGTCCCTTGGGAATTACACCTTTTCTTGAGATACTTTGGGGAAAATTTAACTCCTGCAGGGATGTCAAGTGTTGCAATATCTGTATAAGATATATTCTAGTTAGATACACTACCATGCCTTCTTGAAACACATGAGTAGGCCGACATGAATCAATACTTATCTCTATCTCTGGTAAATCTATGAACCTTATATGTATGTTAAAAATTAGTACTGATGAAAGACCAGGTATCTTTGAAGGTGGATATTGATAATCACATGATAGCTCCAAAGTTACATAGTGCCAAAAAGTACATACGACCATGAAGTGTTGTAACTCCATGCTACAACTGTGGCAGTAAGCTCTTGCCCGGCCAACACCTTTATGCCCTGAACAGTGGCCCCTGTACCCCAGGTCAAAGCCATACTTCCCTCCACTCATACATTTTATGGGAGACGAGTGGTAGTGAGTAATCCAATAAAGTCTCATTGTCTGTGGGATGTATTATTTTCTTTACAAGCCATGTGAGTGGTGTAGACAGTCACCATGACATGTTTGTCTTGCTTACATGATGGGGACATCACACTTGGCCAGTAATTACTTTACCTTCTGTCAATCCTCTCTTCATCTCCAAGTCTGGCTCATCTTCTATGGGTGTCCAGTGCATTCATGTAAACATTTCACAATCCTTCAGCAGGCAAGTGTGTATGTTGCATCTTCATTTATTCTTACTCTGCAAATTCTGTGTTTATGTTGAAATAAAAAAGATAACAATGCTTCGAAGAAAAAAAGGAAGAATCACTATCAAAATAAGGAGAGAAAAAATCATCTTGATGGGTATAGATGTTCCTGAAAATGATGCACTGCAAACCATAGAAGAATACCAACATACATAAAGACCTAATCTTCTGAGAGCATTGCACTAGGACAGTAATGTTAGCCATCAAAGACAGCGGACAGTCAATTTCTAGTTAACAAAGGCATATAACGTTATGTGCTGTGGCTCGGCTATATCTGTTCTGGAAGATCATGAGCACTAACTATGATTATTCTTGTCCATGTTGATCACCTCCTACTGCCCTCACTGCTGCCCTCGCCAGCTGACCATTACTGATCTGAACTACAAATGTAGCCTCAGTCACAGGCCTTCACTATTTAATTATTGTGGAGAAGTTGTAACCAGAGAAAGACCCTTAGTGTTACCGTGAGCAACTTTAAAAAAAAAAAACAAAAACAAAAAACACAACAATATGCATATCTCTAGGAATGTCTTCCGAAGTTGTGTGCTTTGTAAGGGATGTAAAACAGATCGACCTCGATTATCCAGCCTCCTTTTATCCGGAAATCTCTATTATCCGGACACATTCACGCAGTGAAGGACTTCTTTTTTTTCATCCAAAAATTGAGAAAAAACAGTAACTTTAATATCTTTTCATGGATCTATTTCACTAATTTCATAAGATGTGCATGATAGGTTTCTCAATATCTAATGAGGTAAAACATGTATGATTTTCACATAAAGATATACTCTATTTTTGTGAAGAAGGGACTACAATTTTGCGCAGACTAACATAGATTACACCACCGTTGCTTTGTACGCTACCTACCTAGCTGCCAGTGCACTGGGACGGCAGCTATATACATTAACATTGTGTCTCCCATATCCGGCCAATTTGTTTATCTGGATGAGCGCCGGTCCGACGTAGCCAGATAATTGAGGTCGAACTGTACATGCAAAATGAACTTCAGGGGAAAATAACTATGTTTGATTTTATTTTTAGTATATTTTCATGAAAAGAAAGAAGAGGGGAACATCCTTCAGTCTTATAGTTAGACAAGATTAATGTGAACTTTACTATCTACAGGACTAACAGAACCTTGGTGACTTTGTGCTACCACCTCCTGCTTGGTGGTAGGTAGGTAGGTCTGACTTGTTTAGAGAGCTGCTAGGGGTCATAACTTGTGTTTGACCTCAATGATTGGGAGAGGAAGGTTAGCAGAGATTGTATCCTTCAGTTGGTACTCTGCCAAGCTAGATGAAATTTACTTGTCAATCTTTTACCTCTCTACTTCACATTTAGGTTAGCTAGCCAATCCTGGGACATTTGACCAACTCTCAACAAAGCAGATTTGCAAAGCAACACACATTCATATGATGAAACACATTATTCTCTTCAAAAAAAAAACAAACAAACAAAAATATATATATTATATTAATGCTGTATGCACTCTGAAAACTTATGCAGGGTGTTCTTCTTATAACCCAAAGATTGTGATGTAATGCTAATGTGGATGACCACAAATAGGTGCTTTGCTCCATCCACCATTAGACTATAAAGATGCTGAATGTAGAAACAGATAGGATGTGACTCTACCAGTTTTGTCGTACTTCTGTTTGTCAGCCTGAGGTTTGACTTTGCGAAAATGAGCTTTAAAAGTTAGAAGGCAGAGAGCAATCATTTTTTAAGTTCTTTAAAGAGTAGATGTAGTGTGATAAAGTGTCATTCAAAAGGAAAAAAGCAGAATCTTGTCATTTGGTTTTACCTATTCCTGTTTTGAAAAGAAAAACACCTAAAACTTGCTTGCTTCAAAAAATTTCTCTTCTCTATTGATTCATTCTCAATCTGCATTTTTATTTGTCAAAGACTTCCATGTGATGACAGTACTGTAAAATGAGAAATTTTTGTGTGGATTTTGATTTTATTAATTTTGTGAGAGCCAAGATTTTTGAAATTAAATTGCACACAAAAGTTCTTGTCTTCACTATACGCACTGAATGCCGGTGACAATTTGCAAAAAAAATTTCATGCTGCAAAAAAGGCTGCCAGCCCCAGTGCACAAAAATGTCATGCAAAAAAAAAAAATAAATAAATAAAAAAATTGCTTTACTGTAATTACAAAATATTGTGCTGCAAAAGTCGTGAGTTCGATCTAAACAATTACATTGCTTGATTTTAACCAGTAAGTGGGTAAAGTATATGATGTACTTTGGAAATCAAATTTATCTGCTTTTCAATAGTAGTGATATCTAAGTTTTACATTATATGACCTTCAGATATTTCTCAGTGGCAATTACATTGGGTGCATAAACTGTTATTAAAGTGGTCCACATCTCCACATTTTCAAGAGTGTGCATGGGATTGCTTTTCTTTTACTAGGCAAGTCATTAACTTTAGGAACATGAATTACACACCACTGTTATCAATGACTGGTAAAACTAGTCAGAATGTGACATGCCTATGTCTTGCTGTCTTCATATAGCCAAGAGATTTGACTGCCACAAGTACCAGTATCTGTATGACTCAAGTGAGTCCAACTTCTTTACGGAGAGCAATATATCTTGATGGTTCTTACATATTTTTTTTTTTCCTAGGAATAGTTTAATGTTCATCTTTCCCAGCTTGATCCCTCAGAGTTTGACCCTGCTGAACTCTACCAAGATGTACTGCTGCACAGTGTTTATGTTGTCCATACATAGCATTTTTGAATGTCTGAAAACATTCAGTACCAACGTTGATCCTGCCAGTTAAGCCAGACAGATGCACCAAACATACACTTTCTCTCCCTCCCCCCCCCCCCCCATCCTCCCATCCCCAACTGTGCTGTCATACAACCAAGCTTGGTCCTAATTTTTCCTGAATATACTTTTTCCACCCATTACTTGGAGTTGAGGAAAATGGCTCGGGCAGGGATGTGGGTGGAAGGCTGATCTGAAAGCCATTCCTTCACCCCACACGCGTCGGGCACGCGCCTCTCTCTACAACACACGGGAGGCATTGTCTGCCCCATTTTAGCTTGCAGGAGGTAGGCACAATGCCACATTCAGCAGCCAGTAGGGTGAATTATTACCCTGTCTGGGATCATAGCTTCAATCTTGCCCTTCCCGCACCGCCAAATGGCCCTTTCCTCCCCTTTTCATTTCCCTTCCAAATTCTTTTGGTTAAAATGTCAGAATTTCATCCCTTTTCATTAACAGTATATTAATTTCTCATATCCACACCATCCACTGAATGATTTCAGTTAGGCCTACTGATTGTGGTTGAAGTCAGCTCTGCATGTACTTTTGTCCAGTCATACCATTTGCCATAGCATTTCTTACTCTCCTGTGTCTGATGGTTTGTCTGTTGTCGTGGGGTTTGTTTGTTTGTTTGTTTGTTTGTGTTTTTTTGTTGTTGTTGCTGTTGTTGTTTGTTTGTTTGTTTTGCTTTTTGTCTACAGGTGTTTTTCCATGTTCTCTAATTTCATGTGGCTGTTTCTCACCACTTGACAGTATGATAAAGATATGGTCTTCACAAGTTTCTTAATCACCCTAGTTATGGCAGTAGCACAGGAGGATTATTCGTCTTGTACTACTCAACATGTTCAACTTCTCCATATTGATATTGCACATTTCCACATTTTATCAGATGTTAGCAGTTGTTTTTGTTTGGTTTTGTTTTTGTCTACCATAGCTACTGACTTTGAGCACATAGCATCATTAAGGGCAGGAAAAGTTTGCCTTGCAGTCAAGGAACACTTCAGATTGGTCCATTGAACATGTCACCAAACTAGTGACTTTGATTTTTAGAGGGATTTTTATATTATAGCCTCAAAGAAAAAAAGAAAGAAACAAAATTCTCGATGTCTTTCCTGGATGTTTGGAGTGAACTCTCGACTGTTTGACTGATGTGATCATGGTTGGGATATCAATTGGATAGAAAGTCAAGGCCGAGAGACTTCTTGCTTCTCTGACAAACGCGAAATAAACCGTCCTCTCTGATCGAGTTGTTAACGTATGCAGCATTAGAGGGAATGACAGGCAATTATCAACGGCATTTTATATTGGATCGTGTATTTATAGATGCTTTGATGCTTTGATTCTGGGACAAATATTTAGTGAGATTAGGTTGGGGCTTGGATACGATGTGAGTGTAAAGTTTTTGGTAGCATGAAGAGAAATTGGTAGATTTGAAAATGGGTAGAAAAGATTTGACTGGGGAAATGGTAGCTTTAGATTCTGGTATGGAGCTAGGTGAATACAAATAGTGAGGGAAGAGGGTTTTCATGATGAGGCTGTCAATAAGAAACAGGCCATTCTTTCATATGTCCAGTCCAAGAGTTGAATTTCTACTCTGTATGGGAAAGTGACAGTTTACTTTCTTTTTCCTCCTCTTTCCCACCTCCCCACCATCCTTCTCCCCCATAGGTTAAACAAAGTATTTATGCACTCAATGAAGAGTAGATTCACAAAATTAAATCATAATATGTGGTAACAAATGCCGAAAATAGATAAACCAAAAGATTTTATAGAATTTTGATATCTAAAAGATTAAGCTATAAATTTTAAAAGGAAAATTATCAACAAGTTTATCAATTCATTCTCATTTATTCAAAGTGGAAGAATAACATATGATTCCTTACTTTCTACAATCACAATTTTACATGAAAACACCTTTCATTAGGAATGTCAATTTTTGTTGAGGGAAGAATTCTAAGTATGACTTATTGTCTTAATTATTCCACATGAATGAGGCACAAAGTGTAGTTAATCTGTTGCTGTGGTTGGGTGTTGAAGTTACCAATTATGTCCTGAAAAGTCAAAGAAAGAAGACCACAAGGTATAGGTCTATACGTTTGCTTAAACTGAACTGACATCTTTCCATGCCTGTGAGTGGGGAAAAAAAATGGGTCACATTTTGATAGAACAGACCATAAGGGAAAGGGAGAGAGGGGAATAAGATTTTGATTCTATTCTGCAGTGTAAGATTATAGGCAATCAAGATATAATATATCTGTGATTTGTTTATAGTTCTAACCCATCAACTCTCCCCACTGCCGCAGGCCTCCATGTTTGTGTAGCAAAGAAAATAAATTTGTAGTGCTTGCCCATCTAGATCCTACTCTCTTTCCTAGGGCTTGAAACAAAAGAATGCAGTTGGTATCAGGGCTCCCTCCATTTCAATTTCTCAGTTTGCTTTTTTACTCAGTGCGTGGAGGAAAAAAACAAGGATAGGAAAAGAGAAGCTTTTCAAGCTGGACAGCCTTTTATCTCCTCACTTGCTGTCTGAGTTAGGGTGAGGCGTTATCAGCTGGATGTCATAATTTATGTTCAAAATTTGACTGTTGTGCCCCCGACCAGATAAATCAGGAATGCAGGAGTTTGTCTTACAAGTTTGTCTTCCTCTGACGGTATTCTGAATGTACAGTGTTAGCGTGCAGGAAATACATGCTTTTATTCAGACTATGTTTTATAGGGTTAATTTTACTTGATCCTATGGCTATATCATAAAGTAGTGACTTAGAGAAAGAGAATAAAATGCATCGGTTTTTCTGCATCATCTTCTAATTTTTCTTCACAAAAAAAAAAATGCAAGAGCTGTGAAATGAGACTGACAAAATTGTTTGAGTAGAATATGATGAGAGTTTTTAATGCCACCATCTTTTAACCTGATAATTATGTTGATAAAATCATGTCAATCATCTCAAATTTACTATGAAATAAGTCTTTGTAACAAGAAAGAGCACTTGCATAAAAGTATTAATTTGTGCTATCAACATGTGTCCTAACTATGTGTGAAGAAACCAACTTTATCTTCTATAAGTGTTATTATGGGAATGAGCACATTCTGAGCAGCTATAAAACAGCATTTTGCATCTTTAGGAAACATGAAAGTAATCTAGAGTCACGCTAAAAAAGTGATCATTTGTTTTGGCATAATGTCACAAGAATTTTACTGGGAGAAATATTTTCAGGTATCTTTCCCAATAAGTGATCAAGTAGTAGTCTTCAGATCTGTGTAATACTAGATTTTCACCAATAAGATGCTCATATTTCCCACACTCATGTACATTGATCCATTGGTATTTTGTTCCATCATTGAAGTACTTCTTGACTCCATATGTCTAGTGCTGATTTATGTAATTATGTTTCTGCTATATCTCATGCTCAATTGATATTAAATAAAAAGTCAGAATGATCAGTCTATTAGTCTAGATATTTTGTTTATTTTATTGAGATATCTAAGCTTAAGTACAAGGTAATGGATAGAATGCAAAGGACAAACTGCCATTTTCAATCCCTAAAGGTGTACCTATATCTATCACTGGAAATCAGATGCATCATGAACACCACACAGAAACCCATGGGATAGTGATAATGTATACTTGCCAAAGACCTACTGGGTGAGCCTATGAGGGCAGCAGTCACTTAGATTCACCACTCATGACATACAAAGGTTTCATATAATAATCTGGAAAGAAATCCCTCTACAATGGTGTGTTCACATCAAAATCAAAATACTTTTGTGTAATACATGGTGTGTACAAAGTGTCCATTTTCCTAACCATCCACAGTGGCAGAAGTAACTAAACCAAAAAAACTGTGCTGTAAAGCTAGCTTACCTCACAATTTTGTTGTTCATTTAGTTTTGTTTCATTTATCATTGGGACTACAAAGTTTGTATTGAAAAAAACAGACAAAAATACATGGTATTAAATATGATAGTGGTGGAATTTTGAGTTCATTTTTATACAAATGCACTCATATTTTAATCACAGCGTGAGGAACAAGAGACACTATTAACTCCTCTACTGTGTGTCTTTTCATAGCAAAGCAAAGTGACACAAAGGATGTGATGTTTTCAACGCCCTCTCATGGGAGTCACATACTGTAAAACATGATATATTCGCGGCATGAGTTTTTCGCGAATTGGAGCCGACGGTCATTATTGCAGCATGAAATTTTCACGAACTGCCACTGGCATTCAATGCATATAGTGTAGACAAGAACTTTCGTGTGCATTTTAATTTCGCGAACGCGAACATTCCTCATTTTACAGTACCTTACTTTTCATTCCTTCTTCGTTTGATTCTACTTCAAAATATATCATATTCTACATTGTTTTGCCTGGTGTAAATGGCTACCAGACTGAGATTATTGTTTGTTTGTGGAAGATAGTGTCATGACAATGTTGCAAGTACAATAGTCGAATATTAAAGGAGGTCTTGTGTGATTAAGCCTATATTCAGAAATCTTGAGTTGTTCATTTTTTTTTCTTCTTCTTTTCATTACCATTATTTTGGTTTTGCATTGTCCTTATGTTATTGTGTTTTCTAGTTTTCTTGTATGAATAGCTTCAGTGCACTTAAAAACACCTGTATGAAGCGCCGTACAAATGCAATTGTTGTTGTTGTTGTTGTGGTGGTGGTGGTGGTGATGATGATGATGATCATCATCATCATCACCATCATCATCATCATCTTTATCATCAGTAATGCAGCAATTGCATTATCTTGTCTCTCAGAAGCTTGGAGTATACACAGGAGCACAGGATGGTAGCTTTGTTTGCTTGTTTGTTTGTTTGTTTGTTTGTTTGTTTGTTATTCGTGTATTTGTTTGTTTGTTTAGAGCATGATGTTTATCTTTGAGATGACATCTTCATGCGAAGAAGCTAGAGGTATGGTACCTTGTGTTTTTATTCCCCTCCCTGTGAATCATACAGTCAATCACGCAGCTACAACCACAAAGTTCTCTAGACGTCATGTCTGTTGGATGCTACATACAGTTTGGAATGCCAAGGACATTAGGGGTGTTTATATATAGATATGGAAGGCAGTGTGTAATGGAATGGTCTGTCCTGAGTGGTATATATATGTGCAGAGAGGGCAGAACTTTCTGGGTTCAAACGAATTGATGTTGGCAGGAAGTTAGAGGGTTACCCTATGTACTAGTCAGTGTCAGCTAGATGTGTCTTCATGTTTCAACATGTACAGTACAATCATTTCCCATAATTCTTACATTGGTGATATCTTGATAGGTTCTTCCTTTTGTGCTTTGCAACGATCTCTGTAGAGACATGCTTCAAATCAATGTTATTATGGTTTAGATAGATTGATGTTGAAGTTTATGGGATGCTATGTAGATAAGGTTAAATAAGACTAATAAGAATGTTGCCTTGATCTGTGACTCCAGTCGTCTTTCTGTCTGTCCATGCCCCAAAGTAATCATTAATTTATGACAAATTACTTTAATATGTCATATTGCACACTGCAACTCAGAGCTAGAAGTATCAAGATATCTTTTTTATAATACCATCCAGGGGGGCATTTCATGAAGCGTTTTGTCAGATATTTCGTCTGACAAAATGTCAAAAGCTACTGAAATCCATGCATCTGATTGGCCTAGAGCAAATTTGTCCGACAAGTTGTCGCATAAAATGCTTCATGAAATGCCCCCCAGACCATACTCATTGGTCTCATGTGAAGAAAAGTGAAGAAAAGATCTAGTAGAGAGAAGGGGAAGGAGACTCATTGCTTCATGGACATAGTTTCTCTGTCAAGGAGTTGAAATGTCATATAACACACTCTTTTCAGACTGTTTGCTTGAAGTTAAACTTGGTAGGAAAGAGATGGACACTCCCTTAATACTGGTGAACACACAAACTTTGATCATATTTCTCTAGGGCCACATTGAGGAAAGTGAAAATGTGTTCCTCTTGAGGGCAGTTTATTTAACCCGTTGAGGACTGACTGATTTTGATCCCATAGACACCTGCCCAAGTATACTTGGGCCTCGTCTTCAATGGATTAAATATCTGACAAATAAGGATTCTGTTCTCATGAAAGTTTGATTTTATCTAAACTGTATGCATAAACAAAATAAAAGAAGGGATTTGAATGAAAAAACAGTTAGCCTTGATAGATGTGTGTGTGTGTGTGTGTGTGTGTGTGTGTGTATGGATTATATGAATATTTGCAGGGATATAGATGTAGATATTAGTATACTGTGTGTGCATCTGTGTGTGTATGCGTGTATTTGTACACACAGAGCACATAATGACCATATCAAGATACATTGTAGGTTGGTAACCTTTCAAAGCTTACTAACCCCCCCCCCCCCCCCAGTAAGACATTGAAGTCGGTGATAACCATCAAGTGTAAGGTTTGGACTTCAACGAGTGGATCCGTAATGAGGCAGTGCAATGTTAAATGATGATAATGTGTAGGGGTTAGTTGATGATGCATGTAGCAGCAAGGAATGCTGTCTGTCTTAGTTATGGTCAGCTGTGTTCAGTCCAGAGTTTGATATATGAACCTTCTTCACTCTACTATCATTAGCTGTATTCACATGAAAGAATCACAGTGGAATATACCAAGCTAATTTTTTGTCACTGTTCAAAATTGGCTAAATACCATGGTAATAGACACCATGGCATTTCAGTTGATACCGTTCTCATTCTTGAAATCCTGTGATATTTCTAGCCAGAAAGAACACCATTCTGAGGAAAGCACCGTGTATAAATGCATATTTCCTATAAGGAGAAGACAGGAAGTGTGTCGGGTCATGTGAGAAATATGATTCACACTCAAATTTCACATCACATTTCCTGTGAGGTTTGAATTACCACCCTAAATACCTTTGCAATGTATTTCAGAGTGAATTTGCATTCACAGTACAATATACCACAGCATTTCACAGTACCTGGTAGGTGTGCATGGGCCTAGCATCACATCTGGAGCAAACCAGGCGGATATTACCACTCCCAAACTGTCTCTAAAACCCACTTTTACCTCTGCTCCCTTACAAATGTGACTTTTGCTTGACTCTGACCTGTACTTTGAAACGATATAATTCACCAGTGCATGCCTATGAATGTACTGTTCAAACTGAAGTGTAAACCCGGAGTTTAGAAGGAGATCATGTCTTTGGCAGATCAGCAACCATGAGGGCTGGGAGATTTGTGTGAAGAGCATAACATCACAGAGTACAAACCTACATTCCATTACCATACCAACATGTTGCAAAGATGAAGTTTGTCAAGCATGTAGGTCCTACGTGTACAAACATCATTTTCCCACCACAATCATGGACAAGTTAAATGGTAAGAATGACTTTGAAAAAGTTTTACTTGCATGGATGTTACATGAGTGCTTAGCCTGGTAATCATGATTGAAGGATTTATTGCATCTTTGTCATCAAAGATAGATGGCATCCTTGAAGAGATGCTGAGATGTTGAGGAGACAGATATACCTCCATCTTCTTCATGTCTACATGTCTGTTGGATGAGTCTTCTCTCTGGGCCAGCCAACGTGGCAGACAATGAGATGAGTGTCATCAGTGGTATGCAGTCAAGTGGTCTACTCTTTGTGTCACTCTAAGCCATAGTCTCAGTATACCATCTCATTTCTGAGCAGGGGAAAGGTGTCGATTTCATCAAATTCCTGGAGGAAACATAAACTGTCTAAAACTTCCATAGCATGGTGACAGAGATGCACATTTAGCTATGAAGGATTCTTGTACAGAGGTGGTTTTTAGAGCATGACATCAGTCAGATGTGAAAGCAGTGTACCAAGAGTGAAGTGGCATTGAATCAAAGGGGGCCTGAGCTTTCTATCCTAGCAGAACCTTTGTCAGAGGCAAAGGGTGCGTTCAAGTGCTGTAGTACTGTACTGTACCATATCTGTGCAAGAGGAGGGCTCAAATGCTCTTTAAGTATACTGTACTATACCGAGCCAAAAGTAGACCACTTCCAGATATGCTTCAAAAGCATACCATAACCGTACCAGCAGTATATAGGTGTGAGAAAAATGGGCGTAACATGCACACATGTCATAATGCAAAGAGTTGATTCTCTTTTAGTGAGACGCTTGTACATGTGTGGCAGAAGCATCCTGTTTCTACGAAATGCACATTTAGCTATGAAGGATTCTTGTACAGAGGTGGTTTTTAGAGCATGACATCAGTCAGATGTGAAAGCAGTGTACCAAGAGTGAAGTGGCATTGAATCAAAGGGGGCCTGAGCTTTCTATCCTAGCAGAACCTTTGTCAGAGGCAAAGGGTGCGTTCAAGTGCTGTAGTACTGTACTGTACCATATCTGTGCAAGAGGAGGGCTCAAATGCTCTTTAAGTATACTGTACTATACCGAGCCAAAAGTAGACCACTTCCAGATATGCTTCAAAAGCATACCATAACCGTACCAGCAGTATATAGGTGTGAGAAAAATGGGCGTAACATGCACACATGTCATAATGCAAAGAGTTGATTCTCTTTTAGTGAGACGCTTGTACATGTGTGGCAGAAGCATCCTGTTTCTACGAAATGTGTTACCTCCCCCCCCCCCCCACTAAAGATAAATCATGAGGTACACTTTCCCCACAGATCCCTTGCAATGTGGTACAATCATGGAGCTAGTTAGTAGCTCCATGGTACAATACTGCATTATGCAAACATGTAGGTAATTGTGTTGCCATTTTTCAGTATGTCTATGTCTGCCTTTGATTAAAGCATTTAACATCTGTGATGAATTCACCTATTTATGATAACCAAAACATTGGAGTAGGCAGACATTCAAAGCAGATTGGGAAAAACTAAAGCTTGTAAAAAGGGTAGCTCATGACTTCATGCTGTACTTAGGCAAATAAATTTGAGCTAGATAACTTCAATCTGGAGTTTTTAAAATATTCTGTTGGGACTCAGTATAGCAATCCTTCTGTGCAGCCATTGATGTATTTCATGGCTATGTTTGGTGGCCCTGGCTTACATTTATAGCCCCCTGGTGAAATTATCTTCATTACAGCAATGTGTTCCCCTTAATTTATAGCTTGTCCTTAGCCTCGGTCACTGTGCTTGTAGTCCAGCTATTCTCTCTGCCTCCTCATCTTTCTCCTCCTCCCCCTCCTCCTCCAATTCTTCTTCTTTCATCTCCTCCTTCCCCTCCTCTCCCCCCCCCCTCCCCCCCCCCCCGTCTCCTCCTCCTCCCCCTCCTCTTCCTCCTCCTCCTCCTCCTCCTCCTCCTCCTCCTCCCCCTCCTCCTCCCCCTCCTCCTCCCCCTCCTCCTCCCCCTCCTCCTCCCCCTCCTCCTCCCCCTCCTCCTCCCCCCCTCCTCCTCCTCCTCTTCCTCCTCCTCCTCCTCCTCTTCCTCCCCCTTTTCCTCTACTTTCCAGCAGTCCTATTGGAGACATCTGTCTTGCTATAGTCATGGAGCCATGATAGCTCCATGGTGTAGTCATCACTCAGTGCAATCAGAGATACCAAGTCTAGGACAGGGACAACATTTCTTTAAGGTTAAAATGTGGCTTCTTCCTCATTATGTGGTCTCTTCCCTACCATGTGGGTAATGATATAATGTCATTATTATTACCCCTCCTTAAGGATTCTATTGTAATCAAGTATTGGAATTATTTCGTCCTCTTAACAATCTTTTCCTGATTTTTATATGTTTTGAGCCACACTACCTCTTTCACATACTTAATGCCTTTTACTTGTACTCAGGAGATAATCCCTCTTCATTCATACATGTTACATCGTACATGGAATGCTTTGAAATTGCGTTTTCATACATTGTGTACCTATGATAAATAAGTATGTTTACATATCATAGTGCATAGGCCTACTTATTTATTTCATTATTCTAATTCAATGTACGGCTTTCAATCCATTGCAAATGTCAGGGTTGAAAGTTGTCTCTTTGCTGTTGTGAAGCTATAATTTCCGAGGATTGAATCAATGCCAACGTTGCTAGTACACACAGACTATGAAAGGCATGATTGTGTTCTAAAGGTATACACCTCATCTTTAACCCTGCCAACTTCCCATCAGTATCCTGTAAGAAAAGCAGTGGAATGTCCGTGTTAAGTGCTAATAAATTCTAATCTGTTCAACCAATATGTGCCTATAACTCCCGAGAGATTTATAAAGAAGGAACCTTCCATCAATGTTGTTCACTCTCATGACAATCACAGATATAATGTATTTCACCTCCACCCACTCATGCCAAAGGTAAATGCCATGCCTCTTACAATCCTATATCACCTCATTTCAACTGACAAAGATAAATGTGAGAATATTTAACTAGGATGCAGAAGGTTAATGGTTTTCCTGACACCATAAGTTTTCGAGAGTTCTCTACTCACTGCAGATATACACAAGGATTGTTTTCACAAAAGACTAATTGTAAGATGTAAATCAAGGTAGTCGGTTTTTATTATTTCGTATGATGTTGATTTGTGCGTTTGAGATGTCAAGGTGTGCAGTGCTGTGTTTATGGTCAGAAAAGATATAAAGTTTGGTTGAAATATTTTCATATTGATTTTTTAGTAACATGCACAATACTGGCAGGACAATATGTCAGGACAATGGCAGTGATAAATGCTGTGCCTCTTTTTCTCCTTGTCTTTGTGGCTTCTTCCCTTTCATTGTCTTGAATTAAACTTTGTCATTAAGTCAGGATATTTCATTGCAAGCTTGTGTTTTGGGATCACAGTTCATATTCCTTTCCTCTTTTTTTTTTTGACAAAGGACCATATTAATCATTTTTTTTTTTTGGAGGGGGTGAGAGAAAGGGAGGACAGAGGGTTGCATTAGCTTGAGCAAGGTGAGAACTAAAAAAAAAATGAACTATTTTGTTTACTGTCTTTTTGGATGTCAAGCTGTGAAAGGGAGTTGAATTATGACAGACATTCACTGATGATCAGCTTTGGTTGTTTCCACCATAAAGCAAGACTTGAATCCTGCCAGTAATGAATTTCCAGAACACTATACAGTGCAGACCTTTTGACATCACTATTGTAGAGGCAAACCTCCTCATTGACTGAATTCATTATTTTTTTCAAGTATTAGACTGTTCTTTTTTGTTGTTCTAGTATTAAAAGCAATCTAAAAACAGGGAAATCAAATAATTTCCGAAATAAATTATTACAATGGATTTTAAAGATTACTGTAGCCTTCTAGTTCACCTGACTTGCCACTTAAAGATTATCAAAGGCAGAACTAAAAATAGACAAGAATCCAGATATCATGTCTGTCAGTACCTGACCTGTGATCTCCTAGACTGCCCTCTGGCTTTATACTGGCCCCTGGTTAGGCCTTCCCAAACAGGAATAATTGGTCAAAATTAAGGTCAGTGAAGAAAAAAAAAAACTGGCAACCATATCGGCACGTGCCAGTGTTTATTTATTAAGGACATGGCCAAGTTGATAGGACATGGCCAGAATGTGTTAATGGGCGGTCATCAGGACATTCCTTGTATGCAGAAGCAAGTGGTGCATGACCAGTGTGGTTCACTGCCTTCTGTGGGTTTATCCCCCTAGCCATCTTTCCTCAGTGGAGCAAGGCTGCAGACATGGTACCCTCGTGTGTGTGCTAGAGTAGGTTTGCTTCTATCTTGCCTTTCATGTTTTCAGCATAGAGTGTGGTAGGCCTATATATGTTAAGGACATTTAGCCCATCAAAGAACCATCAAGCATCTAATGCATACTCCCTCTTTCAGACCATTATTCCCTGATGGTTACCCATTGAGTGATGTGGAGAACTGTAATCACTGTATTATTTCCTCCAAGACTGAAAGGTACTGAATCTGTATTGAAATCCCAAGCACCAGAACACAAACCTGTATCATCAGCTCAGGCCTATGGTTCTATTTGGATGTCACCTTGCAAGCACAGTAGGAATGTAGTGCAAGCTTTGCCACTTGCCAACATGTACAAATTGATTGGTATTTCATCAAGAAAATTCAGACTGGAGTCTCTTGTTGAATCACCATTGAACCATGGAGAGAGAGAGTTTACCTGGGCTTGAGGGAGGTATCTTTTACTCAAATATTCATTGCTGTTTCATCAGTGGCAGTTGATTAGGGAGGCTTTTCAGACCGAAGGCATTTAGCAGTTGCCCTTTTGTGCACATCTTAAAAGTTGCTTTATGTGGAAGGAATGTACCAAATAGATTTACTCTCCTCATTTCTCTAGGCTCTGTTCTGGGATGTTTTAGATAGTATGACGAATCAATAGCAGTCCAGTACTATCGACATCCCTAGCTCTCACATCTCCCTCCCCCTTTTACCTGTTTACCCTTGTGCCCCTTGGATTTCTGATTTCATACCCCACTTCTATCAGGTATCTCTGGCATGATCAGACTAGATTACACCCGTTGGTGGGATGAAACCCTAGACCCACCTCTCTTCTCATGCTCTCTTCAGTAGATAACTACTTGGTTGATGGAAAGACAGAAGATGTCTGATAGGAAAGAATATAGCAGCCTGTGATATTAGATTGGATGACATCTAGAGTTGTTTAAATACCCTATACTTACATATAGATGTAGACCTATATACAGGCGAGAATGGGTTTTTGTTCCTTTTTTTCAGGGTTCCCTATATCTTGTTTTGCCACTTTCATTCTGTGGTCCAAGTTGTGTAATGTAGGGTGATATCCCAAAGAATAATTCTCAACATGATTTGAGAATGGTTAATGTCATATAGCAGCAGAGATTGTTTATGATGTTGCCTAATACTACTATTCTTCAAATGATAAATTACCAAACAAAATGAACTGTTTTTGAGTTACAGAAATTCTTATCAGCCTTTGTCTTGAAAAACTTGTCGAAGACATAGCAGCATCACTGAAAAAAACAAAAATATTCTTCGTAGGAAGTAAGATGAATAACATTTTTCTTTGCAGCCAATTGACAGTACTGTTTAAGACAGTAGATAATATTGCTAATATGGCTATTGTCAAATGTTGGGACTTCTCACTATTTGTAGGAGTGGGTTACAACATTCCATATGTATTCCTATATTTGTTTATTTGCACTCATTTTTTGTGTTCCATTTTTGCAATCCAAATTTCTTTCTCTATGAGGTCAATTCTCCTGCAATCATGTTATTTTTGGTAGTATCAGGTTATCTTTCTTGAGTTAGTTAGTCTCTTTCCACCATGCAATATCAATTCAAAATTTTGAAAGTATATTCCTGAATGATCATATCAGGACATCATGTTAGAGATGTCTCACCAGTCAGTCCAGGGAGGTGGGAACAACCGTAGGCCAGCATGCTACAGAACCTTGAGACCAGATTTCTTGCTGCTGACAACTCAATTTGGCAATAAGCGTTGAGTGAGCTCAGTTTTACGCATGACCCAGCCCAAATCAAGGGGTCCAGCCTCCAGAGTCTTACAGCATTGACAGGCTGTGCAAATTAGTCTCAATTTCAAGACATTGTACCTGTGGTGTATATATGAAAATCAACATTCTGTAATGTAACAGCATTCTTAAATTGCCATATTGCTTTCTCTCTCAGAAAACAAAAACAGAAACTCTGTAATTATAGATGAATGATTGAATATACATTGAATTTCTGTATTCATCATGTTTGCAGGCAAATTATCTTGTGATGTATTGTAGACTAGCACAATACCCTCCAATTCTGACTGTCAAAATATTGGAATGGTATCGTTTTTTGTTTTTTTTAATCACAAAATTTTCATGTAACTTGCCATATTTTCCTTTCCCTCAAGAATTAGTGGTTAGGAGCAGGAGGTATTTCTTTTTCTTTTGTCTAGGGTTGTGATAAATGGTGCATGTAAAAGGCAGGATTTTGTATTTCAAAGCTCTGCCTCATGTTGGCATAAATCAGCTGAAAACAAACTATTTATACCCCACCAAGTCTGTCAAAGTATGATGTGTGTGGTATGCTGGTGACAGAGTAGGGTTTGAGACATGTCAAACAATACAGCTATATTTGTGTGAACTGCACTTAAAGGGAAGGTAAACCCAAAGAACAATGTGGATTGAGTGAAAGCAGCAACATTAGTAGAACACATCAGTGAAAGTTTGAGGAAAATCGGACAATCGATGCAAAAGTTATGAATTTTTAAAGTTTTGGTGTTGGAACCGCTGGAGGAGGAGACTACTAGAGGATATGACGTATGATTGGACAACAATACAAAGAAAATATAAAGGAAATTCAACAAAAATTCACTTTTCTAGAATTATGAAAGAGCAATGGACCAACCGCTTTCAGAAAGCAGGGGGAATAATTGCTACCCTTAACATATGTCAACATCAAGCTGATGGAATTTGTAATTTTCATGAAAAATGGATTTTTGCAGAATTTTCTTTATATTTTCTTGGTATTGTTGTCCACTCATACGTCATAACCTCTAGTAGTCTCCTCATCCAGCGGTTCCAACATCAAAACTTTAAAAATGCATAACTTTTGCATCGATTGTCCGATTTTCTTCAAACTTTCACTGATGTGTTCTACTAATGTTGTTGCTTTCACTCAATCCACATTGCTCTTGGGGTTTATCTTCCCTTTAATGCAGAAGTCTCCACTATGTCTTCATCTCATAGCTTTTGATATTCATATGATTTCATTGATACTATCATTTACATTGTATATTGCACAGGGAATAATTTTACCTCCTCAAAACTGATCAGCAATTTCAGCCAATAGTCAGGTGTGTCTTGTCATGGTCCATATACATTGACAACATCAACATACTATCTCTGTTTGAGTTTTACTAATAGACATGTATGATGTAAACAAAACTTTAGGTTACAAAACCCACTACTGTGTGCCTTCTGAAGTACACAAAGTAATACTATGATAATGTGAGTAGAACCTATAGGCCTACTTAACAAGCATAGAAACAAGTTTTGTACTTTTTTCAGGAAGTGGAGAAATTTACTAAAATAAACCCATGATCAGCATCACAAAGGAAAACACACACACACACACAAGATAAGGCCTATATATTGTCATGTTGTTAGATACTAGATTTCTAACTGCAATTAACTTCTGTTTTCTTTTCTTTTTTTTTTTCTTTTTTGTTTAAGGACGAATAATAGAATCAAGTATGTGAATCTTTTTTCTGAGTCTTAAAAATTCAGACTAAACTCTTGGCATTGCCTCATTTTTTTTATTTTTTTTTTAATAAGGAAGTAAGATGAGCATTGATTCTGTGTAGAGAAAGCCAACCCATGGTGCAGGCACTCTGAGAAGTAAACCACATCCAAAGTCGATTACACCAGGGCCATGCTGCCCTCCATACAACCTAGGTCTGAGCAGCAGGAGGTGGCCAGGGTTAGGAGGCTTTCTACAGCTGGTCAGTGAGTTGGGGCAACTGTCAATGAGCACACTGAAGTTTTTTAGTTTGTTCACCAGGCTACCTCTGACTACAAGCTGCTTTGATCCATTTTTTCAGGCTAGTCGACTAATCACTGTGTGGCAAAGCCGTCATCAGCCTAGGATCCCCATGATCATAGATACCGATATCTAACAATTCAGAGAGATCTACATTGTAGAATCCCTGTTTATATCGTTGCCTACTCACACTGATACACCCATCCAGCCACCCACGCTTAGCCAAGATTTTGGACTTTCCTGACATCAATGTAGATTAATTTATGGAAACTTCTTCATGACAGAACAGAAGATGCTTGAAACATATCTCAGAGTAGATGTAGGCCTATTTTGCACTGATAACATTTGTCTAACATTGTGTTGAAGGAAAATTAAACAGTACCATGTGTTTCTTGGCAAAGGCTGTTGTTGGTTAATTGCACAGTAGTCAACACATGATATCAGAAGCTCCTGTATGATTATCAGATGTTAAGTCACTAGCTCATTGAGTCTACATTAGATCTGAATGCCCATCTCTCCCTCTGTAGCCATTAACTGGTAATATATACAGCAATGTCTCCTGCCTACACCGTTACTTACTTCAAAGTCCTGATGTAGATGTTCAGATTCTATGACTTCTGTCAATACCTTCTGTCTGTCATGACTTCTCTATTCTAGTTTTCTCTCTGTCTTTCTTTCTTTCTTTCTTTCTTTGTCATGCTCTGTTCCTGCCCTGCTTCTTCTTCTTTACATTGCACCGTATAGGAAGGGACATGAAGTATCACCTTTAGCCAGTTATCATGCCTTAGCCTGTAAATAGTTATTTGATAGTCCTGTCTGTCTGCTTCAATCTGATGCCTCATTTTAGCACCCCACTGAGCTCTCATTTTCACTTTGTTTTGGCCGCATCACTCCTTCATTTTCAACCAAGCAAGCACGTGCCACTCCTTAACCTTTCAATTTTATGAGTCAAAACTTTTCAATCATTTTTTTTTTTCTTTTGGACTCCATTTCTCCTTTGCTTTCATATTCTGTGAGACTTGCCATACATGTGAGTCCTCTCTCATGCTTCCTCTGATTTTTGTGTCATTTTTCTGACACCCACGCGTCATAAGGCAAAGGAAAGAGTGAGAGGAGAGTAGAATAGTATGGTGTTGCCTCTGTGGGACAGGGCAGCCAGGCTCTCTACAGGGTGCCAACAAATGGACAAATTAAGCTCTAATGCAGACACAATTTGTACTCCTGGCAGTCTATCTGATATACCCTCCAGGTCCTTTCTGAGATTCCTTCAGTATATTCCCTCTTTTGTTTTTAGCTACATGAAAAGGGTCTTCCAGAATTCTTGTACCTTTCAGATGTCATCGTAGATGTCTAATTATTAGTTTTAGTTGACATGAAATCAATGATATGTGTACTCTCTTGAGAATCTCATTGATTTCATTTTCAGGCAATCTCTTTTGTCTAATTTTCTCTGTATCATTTATCATAGTGGTCTGAAGGTGCAGGGAAAAATATCTATCAACAGTTTTGTTAGTTTGCTGGTTTGTTGCAGATATATTTGTATGTGCTTGGTGTTTGTTTTATATTTGATTGGAAATTTCTTCTACAAGACAAAACAATATTTCATGTATCACAGTGATTTGACCTCACAAAGGCATGTGAGATTATGTTGTTGATGTGTGTACTTTAACTTGTTGAAGATCGATATCTTTATACAGCTTGCTATTAATTGTGTCTCTTTACTCTGTTTTCTTGTTTTGACAGTGCTGGCACTACGACTCAAGTTAAGAAGACCAAGAGAAGAGCTTGTCAGCCAAGGCATCATGCCCCGTAAGTAATCCAAATGCCCTTAATTGCCTTCTAGTGGATTACTCCATTGGTCATATCTGTGGAGTATACCAGTAATTGGTATTACTGTCTTCAGTTTGAAATATCATCTCATTTCTCATGAATGTTTGTAGGTGACACTGGTATTATATGGCAAAGAAACAAAATAGGCAGTCATTATATGAATAGATCTGAGAAGCCCAGTTTTCATAAACTTTCTTGCCAGCTATTATGAACTGCCAACTTCCTGCCCCTAGCTCTACATCTGTTTACTCTATGTTTTCTCTCTCAAAGTTCTGACAAGAAGTAAGCTGGCTGAGCACCCACATCTGGAACAGTGATTACAGCTAGCCTTGGATTTGGCCCAGCTTTGATGTTAACATTCAACCTATATGTGTGTGGGGTGTGTGTGTGTGTGGGGGGGGGGGGAGGTTGTATTTTATTTTTGTAATGATTGTCCAAACTTCAACAATTGTATTTGGGTTTGTCACCCTCACAGAATGTTTTCGACTTAGTGTACGCTGTAAGTCAGAAAATAGTTTCGGCTGCTCGTGACTGCCTCCTTAAAAATTGGGCTTGTTAGACGTTCAATTGAGAAGCACATTGAGAAAAAGATTCCAGGCAATTTAGTCATAAATGTGCCTATGAAATTTTCAGTCAGAGGTCGATTGATTTTTGAAAAGTAAAAATGAGATACTGGTGCATTTCCTTACCATAAATAAGGTTAAACATTGATAGGCACAGGTAATACTTGTATGCCACTTGAAGTAAGTAGAAACAAATACTTTCAGGAGATGTAATTTGAGTATCTCTTCCCCATCTCCTTTTTTATGTTCCTGTCCAGTTTGTCAGTTTACCTGTTTTCTTGTCTCTGCGTTACTTCAGAACTCATCTATAACAGTCTGGATAGAGAGAAACAAAATGGGATGCACTCCAATGTGTGCTTTTACTCACATTAGAATCATCTTTCTCACCTGGTTTACAGTGAAAGTAATTGTTAGTTGGGTTGTTACTTTTAGGTATGGAGAGTTAGTAATTCTCCTAGCTTGTAGAAATAGATTCAAGTTTTAGATGCCATTGCCAGAAAAGATTTAAAAGTAGTATTTTTAACCCTTTTATTTGGGGGTGGGGGATGGGGCAGGCAATGGAATAAGATCATGACAAGAAATCCATGGATTGACTTCTTGTAGCCCAGAATGGGATAACAGGATACTAGTCAAAAGTCCCTATACAGGAAGCAAGTGAATTTCGGATTGCAGAAGGGGAAAAAATGAACAGAACATGTCTCCACCAATTAGAAGTGAACTGGTCAGGTGACCAGTCGAGTCACTTTGCACGCTTAGATCTAGTTTGCCACCTGTGTTACTTTCATCTAACTCAGCTGGAAAAACCATCTCTAGGGGGTTTTCTTTGGTCCCGTGTGCATGCTGACAAACACCCCTCTGTACTTCCAAATCTCTATGCTGCCATTCTCTACATTGCAAACTAAAAGACTGGATGAAGGAGGGGGTGGGGTGGGGTGGGGTGAGATTTAGATAGGGTTTGATTCTATCTTGCAGGAAATGAGGTAGGAAAGTGTACTCCAAATTCTTTCACTTTTTTTTTACCATCTATCCAAGGTGTAAACGTGAGAAGGAATAGAAATTACCTGCTACAAACCTAGATTTGAGACTTCTCCGTCTTTTCCTGACTGATTAAAGACATCCCCACCTCATCACTGTAGCAGGTGTCAATGGCTAGAGGAAATAAAGTAACAGGAAAAAAAATATGTTCAACTTTAACATCTAATGAAGATGTACCATCTAATGAAGATGTAATCTTGGTAGTGGAAACAGAACCACAGAAGTGGACACATCAAGCCACAAAATGTGTTTTGGAAATGAAATTTAAAAAAAAAAATGTTTGTCAATTTCAGCTTTAATTAAATGTATATAGGATGTATATTCCATGAATGCAGATACAAATATGTTAATACAGTTTGAAGAAAATCATTTCTGAGTTTCAGTCAAATCAATCTGATGTCTTGCTAGATAAAAGCTGTAACAGTTTGTTATGTCTTATCCTGTTGAGGACAGGCTGATTTTGCTACAACACGCATTTCCCATATAGACACCTGCCCGAGTATACTCGGGACTCATCCTCAACAGGTTAATAATGTAAGGATAAGAAAATTAATTATGAAGGTGATTACACTTCAGGATGTTCATTTTCTAGCATACTGAAAAGACCATTGGATTTTTCTCCTTCTGAAAGTGGGGCATGATATTACCATTCACATATGACAGCAACAAGGTAAAGGAATGTGCAATTTCCATCAGAACTAATAAATGAAGAGTTTGTTTGCAAAAACCGATAAATCCATAAGATTTTGAAATACGGTCTCTGTCATAAAGTACAAAATAATACCTTTTAAATGATATATTGGTCACTACATATAAAGGTACATTTTTGAAGTTATGGTCAAAAGAAGCAAAAATTTTCTTATTATTCTCTTTATTCTCGACCTTTAATCGCAAATATATCCATTTGGCAAATATGGACTTATCGGTTTTTGCAAACAAACTCTTCAAATATTATAGAATTTTTTCTTCATGTTCTCTGAATACTGTTGCACTATTGTGACATCATGAATATCACAATAGTGCTACAATGAAAAATATAATTGTAATGAAATGAAATGTATTTTGTAGCCCTTTTATGTCACCGTGAAGACACATGGATTCAATCATAACTTTTGAACAGATTCTCCAATTTCCCTTAAACTTCATAGGGGTATTCTTCTTCTTCTTCTTCTTCTTCTTCTTCTTCTTCTTCTTCTTCTTCTTCTTCTTCTTCTTCTTCTTCTTTTGTGTGTGGGTTCACTGAACTAACTTATAGGCTACATGAGGGGTATTTTTTTTTTAACTTTCTATGCTCATGCTGTCCATGGAAGTGTACAGAAATACAATTCAGTACAATTCTACCTGTCCATGTATAAGGAGAGTGATCAGAGACAGATCATTAGTGAAAATCTGCTCTGGTTTAGAGTAGCCATAGACAAAAGCTCCATTTCATAGCCAGCTGAAGAGATTACTTTGATACAAGAAGCATCCCATTGTCCATAGTGAGGACTTTGTTTCACAGGTACTAGTCAGGCAAACCTGGATAGTACTACTTCATTCTCACTCCACTATTTTTTTTTTTTTTTGGAAAGAAAAAAAACCAAGCAGTCTTTTTCTGACTGGCAACCATTTATGCAGACCTGTACTGTGCTTGGAGGTATTTTTTACTGTAACAGCTGTCATATGTGTGTCTATTTATATGATAGGAAAGAGAGGCTGTATATGTATCAAACTAGATTGAGGTGAGATGAAATAGTGAGAAGACTGGCTTTAGGGAAGGATTAGACATGACTAGGAAGGTGTCAGGGAAGGATTAGACATGACTAGGAAGGTGTCAGGGAAGGATTAGACATGACTAGGAAGGTGTCAGGGAAGGATTAGACATGACTAGGAAGGTGTCAGGGTAGGATTAGACATGACTAGGAAGGTGTCAGGGTAGGATTAGACATGACTAGGAAGGTGTCAGGGTAGGATTAGACATGACTAGGAAGGTGTCAGGGTAGGATTAGACATGACTAGGAAGGTGTCAGGGTAGGATTAGACATGACTAGGAAGGTGTCAGGGTCGGATTAGACATGACTAGGAAGGTGTCAGGGTAGGATTAGACATGACTAGGAAGGTGTCAGGGTAGGATTAACACCCACTGTGTTTATGGAATCAACTCTGAATGCCACTCACTATGGTATTTTAATCCCATAGTATGTTTCAATCAATAAGCTAAGATCTACACTGCACAATTATGCAGAGACTAATTTATAGTGAAGAGAACACAATATAGACAAGAGGAGTAAATAACACATTCTTTGTGAAGATAATTTGTAATTTTAATCATTAGCAGCTGACAAAATTGGTAATTTAACAGATTAATTAGAGTATAAAAGTGGTCATAACTTGCCTGTATAGGAGAAGTCCTTTCTCATGGAAGACTGAAGGAGCTCTTCAGAGAGTTCTCCACTGTATTGTTGAGTGGCTCGTAAGTAAAACATGAAGTATGCGCTAATTTTAGCTGATGACACGATAGCTGTGTAACAAGATTACACATGTTAAAACTGTCTTGTCAGAGTGCATGTCTAAATACATGGCATTCCTTGTACCAGAGAGTGGTGGTGATGTTGATGGGGATAGGGCTGATGTTGATGGGGAAGGGGTGGAGATCTGGATGGGGCCTCAGGAGTTGTAAGGATGGGGTGGTAGCAGTATCAGAGGGCAGCTCATTTTTCTACCATGCCGATGTGACATCATCTCAGGCCTACATTCCTCTCATACTTGTGCAATCCTGAAGATGAGCCAGTTTGCATACCCTTTATCTCTTTCTTTCCCCTCCATCCTATCATGTATCCTCCTCTCTTCACTTACTTTTGTCAGTCTAACATATGCACATAATCTCATACATTTCATAAAAGTTTGCATGGTTAGCACATAGCTGTGTGAATGTCATCCTATGATACTTTCATTGCAGTCAGTGGTAATTGTATCAGAATGTAGAATGAACCCAGGTTGGTTTACTCCTTGTGGTCCCTTTTGAAGACAGCTGAGAGCAACCTTTGTACTCTCATTCACAATCATATTCTAATGTTTCCTCATTGTTCATCTCCCTATCTATAGAATATTTTTCCTTTGCAGTACAATCATTATGTATGCCTTCTTGTCATCCAACTATCTCTGCCATTCCTCTCTCCTTCCATGAGAAGTTTGCAGCAGCAGCAATAGACTGTATGATGATCTCAGAGTCGTCGTCAAAATATTTGACATTTGACGTCATCCAGGGTATGCATTCTGGATGCTATCTAGCATATCCTAGCTCTGCTAGGGAGTACATGCTGTCTACCTCAGCTGTATCTCTTTCCTTGTAATATTTATCACATTATCTCTAGTCTCCTTGTGTTTGCTCACAGACTTACAAATTATCCCTTTCCCTCCATCTTGGTTTAAATGTCTGTCAGTCTGTCCTTTTGTCTCTTTCTCTGTCTTTTTCTTTCTCTATTTACTTGCTGTTTATGCCAGATTCTTATCATCCCATTTTCCTTTCCTTTCTCTCTTACTCTCTCGAAGGATGGGGTTATTCTCACCAATTCCTACATTCAGTCTATCTTTATAAATCATATGTGATTTCTCTGCTTCCTTACCCGTTCTTCTCCCTTTCCTTCCTTCTTGGTTGTATTTTCCAATTAAACACTCTCTACCAGTCATTTAATGTCTTTACTATTGTAAAGGATGTGCTTGAACAATAACCTATTCATTTCAAGCCAGCAGCATTGGAAAGGAGAAATTGATGTCATAGAGGTAGCATGGCTCACTATGACGTCACAAGAAGAGAGCTAGGCCTCTAGTGTCATGGCATCATTATGGTCTCAACAGAGGGATGTCATACAAGGACATGCATTCCTGAAAGACGTCACAGGGTGTAGCCACACCCCTTTCCTTCCTCCACACCAAATCTCAGTCTCTTTCTTTCTCTCCATCTCCCATCTCTCCTCCCACACTATCTAGTCTGAGACATCTGATACCGATACATCATCAAATCTTTTTTGCATCTTTGTATACCGCTCACAGTTATCCCACCCTCCAGACCACCCCTACCTCTTTCTGTCCATCTCTATCTACAAACTTAAACCTTGCAATGGCAGCCAGCCGTCTTGGCTGGTAAATAATAGCTTGATATTAATGACTCTATAAACTAAGATACCATGATGGTGGAGATATGCACTCTGTGCCATCTCTTCTCACCTACCAGTCTCATTTACAACAAGCAGCTCTTCCTCCTTTAAGTCTCCTTCACATGGAATTCCCATCCATTCTCCTCCAAGATGTAGCTTGTTTAGAAGCCCATCTCAAGGAGGAGAAGCTCATAGCCACCACTACCACCACTACCACCACCACTACCACCACCAATACCACTTGTACAACAGTGTTGCTGTACATCAGTGTCCATCTATTGGACAGGATGACAGCATTCTACCTAAGAATTTTACCAGTAGCTGTCTTTCACCATATTAGTGCCATTTTGTTGGATGTCATATATCATTGGATATGATCATTATGTTACCAATGGCAGATGGAGCAGTCTATGCAGCAAAATGGATTTTAAGATCAGTCTTCACGTGCAGATACCGGAGGAAAGTGAGTGAAGGTTGCATATAGTGAAGAACATCACTGCTTGACAAGTTGTTATTACTTTTCTCAACGTTTTTCAAGATATCATGTGGCATTGCAATGACTGACTTTAACAGCTCATTTTCATTCCATTCTACACAATAGGTCACATACTTTCTGGCAGTGAAATGCTTTAAGAATCAGAATAATATTTGTTCGCTGTCTACTACTTTTTCTCTCTTTGCAGCCCTCAAAACCACCACACCAGCATTCCATGAACAAAGGCAGAGATTAGAGAGAGCAAAGGTAACTGACTTCAGTTTTGTTTTTGTTTTTTATTACCTTGCGTTCTGTTTAAACAAGAATATAATTGATTGTTGTCCAATGATGCATGTGTATGTGATCAAATCATTTAATTATACCATTTGTCCATATACTATCAGTTACGTCCTTTTGGATAGCTATCTCCTATTCATGCTGATGCTTGTTGACATGGTTATGTCCTGTCAATACACTATAAGTGTGTGTGTGTAATCTTTCTACAGCGAGTATGCTAGCCAATATCCTTTATTTATTAACTTTTGTAGATTGTTTGCTGTCTATTTGAGGTTCATAGATATTATAATGCTATAGGTAGTTTTGATGAAATGATGTTGAGGCTACAGAGAAGTGCCCCTAGCTAGTTGTTTTTACTGAAAACAATGCTGTAAATTCAGTAGATTAGTAAAGTTTTGAACAAAATGGACATATAGTCAGAATGTTGTGACTACTAAAGAGTCAGTATGTAATTCTATGTGGTGTCCTGTGCATTATTTGCACAAGCCATGGTAATATCAAGAATATGATACAAGCATTCTTTACACTCTCAACTTAATGTCCAGAAAGCACTTTTTATTCAGTATTTACTGAAAGACTATTTCTCTACATCTCCTATGGATGTATAAACTCAAAAGTATCCACTTGAGCAGGGTCAATGAGTTTAGTTTTTTTAGGAAAGTTTGAAACTTGTGGCATTTACAAATCATGTAAACAATATTTTGTTGCCAAGCAATATTAAAATTGCATGATTTGGCAGCTGGTTTTTGTAGGACCATTTTTCCTCCACTGCTTCTTAACAAATATGCCCTTAATTCTTTTTTCATTCATTTAACCTGAAGAAGATCACATGTAGCAGAGAATTGACAAAGTGAATTGGATATATGTGATTCTGTATAAAAGATAAAGCCACAGAGGGTTAAGGACCAGCTCTGGCAAACTTGAAGGTAGAATTGTATAATAAGACAACATTGAATACATCACAAAAATTATCAAGTATGAGATAACATATAGGCCCTATTGCCTACTAATCATCATGAAGCCTCTGTTGTTGTTTTTTCTGCTTTTTTTAAGTGGTATGCTTACAAAAGGGTATCACAAGAATGGATTGCATATGCCTTACATTTCCTAGTATGACAGATCAGCCTGTGCTATAAAAGTCAAGACCTCTTTCTTGTATATTTGACCCTGCACCTCAAAACAAACAAAAAGTCAGCAGACATAAATTTTTAGTTAAGACCATATTCTGAAAGAGCAGACTCTATGCTTTAAAATGATGTATAACTCAAATCAAATGGACTCTCCTAACCTATCTAAGTAGTGGAAAGAAAGCACAAACTCAGGAAAAGTGTGAACTGAGAAAAGAGGCTCTGAAGTACAGTGTCTATTCAAGCGCTTAATCTTTACCAAACCGCGCTGGCTGTGCGATGAATGGGACAAAAAACAGGAAGTAAACCACCAGAGTAACAACAATGAAGGGATTATCAGATTAAGCTGAAATTGAGCACGCCTCATTAACACATTCTGTCCATAATTAATGCCAACTTTCAAAGCAGTAGCACTATCTTTTCAAAAGTTATTAGAGGTGAAAGTGAAGAGTGTGGACAAGGTTTTTCAGAAATGAAAAAGGGATTCTAAAGACACACCTAATCACACTATTCTACCAAAAATGTTCGAGATAAACTGCTAAAAAAACCACTCTTTCCTGCCCGTTTTGTGATACCAAATTTTGGCATAATGTAAAAGAAGACCCGCTCTTTCAGAAAATATGAAAAAGTCAAGTTCGGCTAGGTTGACCCATTTCACTTATTTTCAGTCTTCACGCAAAATCAGAGTGTGTGACTTTATGTTCATTTTGAGGTGCATGGTCACATATATACCATCATGCTTAAAGGGAAGGTAAACCCAAAGAGCAATGTGGATTGAGTGAAAGCAGCAACATTAGTAGAACACATCAGTGAAAGTTTGAGAAAAATCGGACAATCGATGCAAAAGTTATGAATTTTTAAAGTTTTGGTGTTGGAACCGCTGGATGAGGAGACTACTAGAGGATATGACGTATGAGTGGACAACAATACAAAGAAAATATAAAGGATATTCAACAAAAATTCACTTTTCTAGAATTATGAAAGAGCAGTGGACCAACCGCTTTCAGAAAGCAGGGGGAATAATTGCTACCCTTAACATATGTCAATATCAAGTTGATGGAATTTGTAATTTTCATGAAAAATGGATTTTTGTAGTATTTTCTTTATATTTTCTTGATATTGTAGTCCACTCATACGTCATAACCTCTAGTAGTCTCCTCATCCAGCGGTTCCAACACCAAAACTTTAAAAATTCATAACTTTTGCATCGATTGTCCGATTTTCTTCAAACTTTCACTGATGTGTTTTACTAATGTTGCTGCTTTCACTCAATCCACATTGTTCTTGGGGTTTATCTTCCCTTTAATTAATGTTGACATTCTGAAGACTCAATTCTTTAAGTGCAAACCCATTGCTGGTACATTGTATACAATATATTTCTGCAATCATTTTATGAAGGCAATTCTTGCACACAAAGTAGGAGAAGAACCTATAGTAAACAAGCCACATGTGAATCATTAGTCACTAGAAATCCAGCTACAATATTGCACAGCCCTTCTTCTGAGCAAGTAATACCAGGTTTATGGAGAAGCTTAACAAAAAATCTGCTGATGCTAAATTTTGTCCACATTGCAGATATTTACAGTAATGATCTCCCTGAGTAAGCCAAATGCCTGATCTGTGTACATATCAAGCAAGTTTGAAGCCATCTTGAGACATTTCTCTCTTTTTCTGCCAACTTTCACCAAAATACTCAAGGCAGATCAATCATCACAAAGCATGCTGACATCATGGATTGGCTGAAAGGAAAGCTTGATACCCAGGATGTTGTAGATGGATGACCAGCCAATCATGGTCCAGTTTTAGTATGATATGGGCAGTTCACCTGTGCCTCGCTTCTAAGACTGGCATACACCCACACACACACACACACACAAAGTTGTGCATGTTTGTACTCTGCAAAGTCTCCATGCTGATATCAATATCAAGTGCAGCTAAGGGGCATAGGTCTGATCTAGGAGGAAAAATAGTGACCGCCCAGCTCAAAACTCACAAAAAAGAAAGTCGCATAATAGGATTTTCTGCAATGGACCAAGTACTGTAAAACACAACATTTTTGCGGCATGAAATTTTTGCAAATTGGAGCCAACAGCCTTTTTCGTGGCATGATACAGTGTATTTATGCGAGTTACCTCTAACATTCAATGCGTATAGTGAAGACAAGAACTTTCTGTGTATTTTAATTTCATGACTCTTGGCAACTTGGAAATGAAACTGCACCTCCTAACTTCCCCTCTCTCCTTCTCTCTCTCTCTCTCTCTGTCTTATGTCAATCACTTTTTGAATGGGTTTAAAAAGATGGTCCACTTTGAACAAGTTATATATCATTTTAATGCTTTGAGAGATTACTCTTTCAGTTTATGTAAAAAGTGAAATTTCATTTTAGCCAATTTTTTGTGGGTGTTGAGCCGGGCAGTGACATATGCTTCCTGCATTCTACAACACAATAAAATTGATAGCTTTCAAGCTTAGGCAGTGAAGCAAATGATTCTATTTTGAATTCCTAGTATTTTGCCTTCATCCGAAGGAAAAACGACTTGTCATATTATGAAATATGTCAGGCATAAGGCATAAAAAGCTTTTGACAACCAGGGGTAAGGCAAATAATGTCTTAGTGCTTAGCAGAAAGAGTCTCACAGACAAACCAAAGATGTCTTCCTGTGTGTGTGTGTGTGTGTGTGTGTGTCTGTGTATTTGCCATGTTTTGTTTTGTTTTTTTTTTTTGTTTTCCCTTTCTCTCCCCCTCCCCCTTCTCTCTTTCCCATTTTCTCTCCTGCTCAGTCACAAAGCCAGAAAGAGTTGCTTCACCATTAAGATGTCCCCTCTACCTCTTCTTGTATTGTTTTGATGAACTGTCCTTCTCTGGTGTTACTCCTTGGTTACCATGCCAACAGTCATTAACACTCTTTTTAACTGTTACTCTTCCATCCATGGGGGTCGGGAGGGGGGAGAGGGGTTTTCTAGCTAAAGAATTGGTCTAGCTCCATTATCTGTTCCAAAATGCTGTGACTCTGAGAATGGGATGCCATGTTTGTTATAAGCTTTTGATAGTGTTCTCCTTTCGCCTGTTGATGTGGCTTGATTTTTTTTCCCCACCATGTCATCAGACAACATGCCATAGTGATGAGGGAATGAAAAGGACATTTGTCAGAGGTCCAGTTTGGAATTTTATCTCTCCCATCCCCCCCCCCCCCCAAAAAAAAAAAAGACCATGAAAACAGAGGAAAGATGTTACCACTGTTGCTACCATCTCTCTCTTTCTATCCCCACTCTATCTATCTTTCTCCTTACCCTCTGTCTCTCCCTCTCTTTTCTGTCTTTGCTCTCAGTTGTCTTCTTTCTTTCTCTCCCTCTCTTCATCTCCACCCCCCCCCCTCCCTCGTTTTCTTCTAAACCACTCTATACATCTAGTTGTGTGCAAAGTAGTAGTTTGGTAGTCAGTAGTGTGTCAGAAATTGAGATTAGCATGGAAAATAGATTATTTAGCAAAAGCCAGTCAAACCCAAGGTCATTTTTCTCTCCTCTGAAAAGTGAGCCAAATGGTCATACATGACAGATGTGATGTGGTGTGAATATCTGGGTGGATGGCCTCAAATACAGCCCCTAGCACCAGCCTCTCAACACAGAATTCATTCTTGGCCATCTGGCTGAACATTTGGACTTCTATCCAAATTCCATCTGTTTGAGAGAACCAAGAGTAACCTAGAGAAGGTGAATAAAAACAATACTTAGTTAATTTCTGCAACACATATAGGACTTTTTTCACTCTGAAGAATGTGCAAAATAAGTATGTTTCTTACCAACATAAAAGATTGTGTGGTTTTTGAAAGGGGCATGTGGTTTGTTTGTGTTTTTTTTTTCTCACCTTTTTTTCTATAATGAATGTCTTGAGCTGCAGAAATTTTAGATATTCTTTTCACATAAGGGCAAGTCATACTGATTGATAGTTTATCCATAATGGAAGCAAGTTTGTACATAACTGACACATAATGGCATACATGTTTTTGTTTTTTGGGTTTTTTTTTCTGCAAGCAGTTGAAAGCTATCCGTGATCTAGATCTAGAGTAAAGCAAGCCTCTCAGGGCAAGATCTTTTGACTATCTGATGTAGACATGCAAATGTCTCCAAGTGTGAGGTCTGCTGCTGTCTTATAACACCTTTGAAAAATTAGCTCTCATGAAATTACAAAAGTACAGCACACTTCATAAATGTTAAGAGGACAATGGAGTGATTTACAAATGTAGGCATTTTACTGCAGTCTCTTAAAGCTGTGATATTATTTTCTTTTTATTATACACAGCAAACCAGACACTAACCTTTATTTGCACAGAATTGTAAAGTATATTGTATTTCAGTGGAACAGTTGCAACTTGTATGCAAATCTCACAGGTATCTGAGTATAATTATCATACAGATGTGTTTGGCAAAAATAGGAAAATTTGCCATTAGGTGAAGTTACATTGAAAAATAAAAAGGGAAATAGCCAAGCAGAGTTTTTCAATACGCATTTCACAATGCAAGGAAAACAAGAAATGTTTCTGTGTTTTTGAAGGAAATGTGCATGCACAAAAAAAAAAAAAAAAAAAAAAATCATATTTTGGGTAAGTAGTGCACTTGAGTAACTTGCTGCTGTCTTTAAGTGGAGGCAGACAAGCAGGAGATTCCCAGCACTGACCAAAAACCAGAATAGGATTGGCGAGCGGAGGAGCGAGCATTTATATGTATTTATACCAGCAAGAAACCAGAATGAAATGGCAGTTTTTAAAAAGTACACTTCTAAGGATATATTTTGTTTCACATGCCCTTAGTTGCCCATCACCTTCCAAAAAAACAAACAAACAATGCCCTTAGTTGCCTATCACCTTAAAAAAAAAAAACACTGGAATGTTCCAAAAATTATAGTTTTTTATGGCAGTGTATATTCCCCTGCTGTAACTGATGAGCGTAAGGTAAGCTGAATTTCACTATGATCTTGAATCTAGCAAGAACAGTACATTTCTCCTCATTTAGGGATCAATTAATGTTGCTTGCTCATTGTGATTAGTTATGGGATTCTAACATTCAAAATTATTTTCAAATGTGACGTGATGGAACTGAAGGAAGGCTTGAAATAAAAAATGAATATATAGTAAGAGGAGATTCCTGTTCTCCCTTTCCAAAAGTCTTTTGCTAGTCTCTGAAGTACTTCTGATGTCAGCCAGGAGGTTGGGCCAAACCTTGGTTAGAAGAGACATGTCTAGCTCACTGAAAGATGTAACAATTACAGCAGCAAGGCTTTGAACTGATGTAACTAGGACAGTTTGTGGGATGAGTCTCTTGGTGGTATGGGGCCGGAAGGGAGAGTGGCTAGGAGGTATGATATTTAGGCTACGTATAATGTCACCCCTTTGACAAGTTCATTTGGAAAAGGCGGTTAGGGACATAGCAAGACTTTTCATAGTACTCATAGATTAATTAACAAGGAATAGCATCTTACAAGAGATATTAAAAAGGCTAGATTTATATGAATGTGGCTTGCTCTGTCGTAGGTACATCGTTTGTGTGCATGTCATTATCTTTGTCATCTTCATGTGCTCCTTTAATCTGTCTGTGCCTCACCCTCCTACTTCTCAAAATAGTATCAAAGGACAGGAGATGAAACCATGACTGGTGACACACTAGGGCACCTGAGAGAAAGGTGCTACTAGGAGTGAGATGGCTTGCTGTCTATCTCTAGGATACTTCTTGTAGATGCGAGAGGATGTAATTTGCTGATCATCATCTTGTCAGTGGGGAGTGGGCCATCAGTAGAGGGTAGAGAAAATAAATGTATTCCAGTTGTTGACGCTAAGTCAGCATAATGATATCAACTTACTCTTCTGTTGTGGTGAACCTGGATAGAGATGGGTTTCATAGGCTGCAGTGAAAAAAGGAATTTAACAGTGGTATGATTTATATACTTTTATACAGCCAGTTTACAAGATGGTTTCTGGAGCTGTACATGTGTTTAACATTATGGATGTTGTGATGTAGGAAAGAGAGTGGTCATAACACTTAATTGTTCTTTACCTTGGGTTTCTTTGCTGCCAGTTACTTTGTCACATATTACACGGACTACTCAATCTCATGCACTTCTCTTGGTACTTCTCCCTTTGCACTGTGAGGGAAGTCTTTGAAACACCAAACTGGTTTATGTAACAAAAGGATGGCGTGAATCCAGAAATACTGTAAAAAACAAAAAACAAAATAAACAATATCTAAGAGAGTCTTTGTCTCCTTGTCTCTGTCTCTGTCCTTGTCCCTAGTCCGTATATCTCTGTCCTTGTCCATAGTCCCTATATCTCTATTCTTGTCCCTAGTTCCTGTATTTCTATTCTTGTCCCTAGTCCCTATATGTATATTCTTGTCCCTAGTCCCTATATCTCTATTCTTGTCCCTAGTTCCTGTATTTCTATTCTTGTCCCTAGTCCCTATATCTATATTCTTGTCCCTAGTCCCTATATCTCTATTCTTGTCCCTAGTCCCTATATCTCTGTCCTTGTCCCTAGTCCCTATATTTCTATTCTTGTCCATAGTCCCTATGTCTCTAGTCTTGTCCCTAGTCCCTATATCTCTTTCCTTTTCCCCAGGTACTAATATCTCTTTCCTTGTCCCTGGTCCCTATATCTCTGTCCTTGTCCTTAGTCCCTATATCTCTGTCCTTGTCCCTAGCCCCTATCACTGTTTTCTATCTCCATCTATCATCATTTTGTATATATCACTGCATATTACATGTATACAATTTATGTTCAGGGCACTCTCACCACAGGTTTTTGTTTTTTGTGTGTATATGTTTGTTTGTTTGTTGTTGTTGTTTTTGTTTTGTTTTGTGGTTGTTTTTTTTTTTTACATCTAGATATTTGCCCCAAGCATGTTCAAAATCATAATATTGTAACCTTTACCCACAGACATGTACATACATGTAGGCCTATATTGTTTGCTGGAAATAAATATTATTGAACTGAACTGAAAATAGATTTTCCCATGGTGAGTCTATCATACATCTTATGGAGAGTTATTTGCTACTTCTTGCTAACAATCCAGTGTGTCCGTATGGTTCATCGTACCAATATTATTTGATTACATGTGACCACAACAGATCCTCTGTGGTCATTTGTCATTTGCTGTGTATTACCACACCCATGTCTGAAGCAGTGGGACCAAGAGAGAAGAGAGCTCATCACATCAACCCAGAGAACTCAGGCATCACTCATCCAGCCCAGCAGCTACCCACCTCTACCTTTCGTTGCTAGGCATCACCAAGGCTCCATGGTGTCAGACAATTTGACATGGTGGATAATGATTTAGGGAGAAAGAGATTTAGGAGAAAGTGTGGCTTGAATTCTGCCATGATCCACTTTGAGTATAACCATGCAGAAACAGCTGTGATCCCCACATTTTTCTCCTTTCCTCTATTTTACAGAGCTGACAGCCTGAAATTGTTACCCGTTCCTGATTTTGTCTGCTCTAGAGCATGTGTAGATAGGAACCATGGTTCACATGAAATGAAAGTACCCAGAGCAGTGCATTCCCCAATTTAGCTGAAAATAAAAGCCACAAGGAGCAGGCCGTACTAATAGATGCCCAATTTGAGCTTGTCCTCGGAAATGAGCCATTTCTCAATCATTTTCATGCGTCTACTGCAGCGGGATACTCTTCCTTTTACCTATCTTTCTCCCTTGTCTTTGGTTTGTGTTAACTCTTGGCTACTTCTATACAGAATTCTTATGTGCAAGTACATTCTTTGCTTATTTTTTCCATATTCTCGACATTTTCCAGACTGGAATGAGAGACTGATTGTTCACACATGATCTATTTTACGTAGAGAGCAGTTTACAATGAGGCTGACATAGAAAATATGTCTGTAGGTCTAAATATTGCTAGAGGGGGGAAAATGCAGGCAAGTGTAATGTGAGCACTTTGGCTGGAAGAGAAAGTGAAAGTCACTATATGTCTATTTGACACATATACCTTGTATCTCTCTCTTTGTGAATTTAACATTTGGATGCATGGAATTATTGTTCAGCACTGATATGTTGTTGCCTTTTCCTATTCAATGTATTAAGTTCATCTAGTTACTATATAGATTGCATTAGCTCTCTAGGGGACTAAGATATGTCGATCATCAAGATCGGAATCCCATGCTGATAGTCAGTGCCAGTGTCTCTAACCCCATTAGAAATCACTTTGGCCTGGCCTTAGCTACCAGTTTTACACCCAAAGGGTAGGGATACATCCCACCTTAGGGATAATATTGTTTCATCTATCCAAGAATGTGTTACAAAAGCACCCTGCAGAACTGGGATCAACCAAAAAGTTCTTCTCACTTTTGTCATTATCCACTTCTCTATCTTTCCCTGTGTCTATCTATCTATCTATCACTCCATCTCCCTCTCTCTTAATCCTTTTCCTACCCCCCCCCCCCTCTCTCTCTGTACTTTATAGAGACAAGATATCTGTGGGGTAAAGATGTGGCCTCCATCTCCCCTCTCCATTGTCTCTTGTTTGAGGTGGTATAACTCTCTTTCTTTCCACCAGCGCTCTGTTTCCAGCGAGATGACTACCTTCTGGAGCCGGTGATGTCGGTCACTTCTTGTATCATCAGGGTTTTCTCTTTCTATCCCCAAACTGACATTTTGACTCTCTAATGGATGTTTGATCTTGCTGTAACAGACTGATCCATGCCGTCTTGTGTGATGTTATGATGTATTAGCTGTGGCAGTCCCAGTTTGTTCCCAAGATACAAGTTAAGGAAAAAGTTATGGAGTGTTACTGCCAAGAGAGTTTGGATATCCCATAGGGTGTATGAGTGACAGACAACTCAAGATTCATTCAACTGACTGTCATGTCAGTCCTCTTTGTGCCTCTATAGGTTACTTCTATAACATTTCTTTGATACATTGAATGAAAAGAAGATGCAATTCTAGTGCTGTGATAATGGAAATTAGAGAAATAGACAGACAGATACAGAGTAACAGGTTGACAGATTGAGATATATGAAGAGAATGTCAAATCCTAGAGATGCTTTCATTGACTCAAAATTATATTTAAATGTTACCAGAACCAGCAACTCATGATTAGTTAAATCTTGCTGTACTCAGTAGAGAACTATTGCATTCTTTTCAGACATACCCATTGGGTGGATCCAAAGCTTATACCGAATCTCTAGATGACCGAATACTTGCTCTGCAAAGTTACACCATTGCGGATGTTTAGCTGTAATCCAATTATGCGGCCATCATGAGGTATCTCGCTTGACCTTTGATTGAGCTATGCGGTTGCTGGGGTCATGATAACCAGTATTGTTATATGGGGGCTTGGTAGAGGCTGGGTGTATGAAAGCTAAAAGAGTTGGACTGTATCCCACACTCCTCTCTCGCCCCTCCTACCCCAAGAGACCTACTGGGATTGAAGAGGAGAACACTCTTACCAGGAACCCTCTAAGTCAGTTGCTGCATTCTGTCAGTGTAAATAGATTAACAAGTCAATGCAACACTACACAAGTGGTCAAACAGTTTCTCTTTCTGTCTGTCTGTCCACGCCCCCCCCCCCCCCTTCTATCTTTCACAGAATTTTTGGAATAAATTGAAAACAAACCTCATGCCTAAGGGTCTTAATATTATGTGATTGCTGTATCCAGCTGTGTTGGGCAAACTTTGATAAATCCAACTGCTCTCTTGGTAGAAGTATGATGAATTAGCGCAGCTAGATGAACATTTTGTAGAAAACTAATGTTTGCCAGATGAACTGTAAGCTGTTGTAGAAGAACATAGCAGAAGAGTTGGGGTGGAATAATAGAAAGTTTGACCAGATGTGATTCTTTGCATTATGCAAAAATTGATAACAAATATAACATGGTTGTGGTAATGTGGTATTGTGTGAACATCATGTTATCTTACTGCAAAAACTTGATAAGATTGAAGAGCTTCATGAAGCTCCTTGGTAAGACTGAAGATAGAAAGGATAAATTGCAATTTAATCTAGTGAAGCTCAACTATGAGAATCACATGTCCCTTGTAAACTAACAGCAAGAGTTTCTTGTAGATGGGTGCATTATGGTAAGCTGTGTAGAAATTTGATTCACCTGTCCTCATACAAGAGATCTGATGAATGCAAGTTTTGTTGAAGTTTGCATTAATTTCTTTATCTTTTCAGTGAGAAGAAGTAAACATATGTGGGTGATACAACTTCAGAATCTTTTCAGTGGTAGAGTCAAATTATTTTCTGCATTCCTAGCTCTATCCTGTGTGTCGGTCAGTATGTATATCAGTTTTAAAAGGGGCTAGTATATATCACCGGGTTTTCTTTCCCAGAAAGCTGACTGCCCTGTGTGATTTTTAAGTTGAATTCCCATAGGAATTACATTCTACCAGTAGTTTGCCAGCTTTTGAAATACCACTTAGTTTCATATTTATGTGTGATTATTTTGCATTGAAAAAGCAATTGTTGTTTTCACAATATGTGCAAAAGTAGCAACAAAGAAAAATTAGCTGCAAAGAAATGTTAGGTTTATCATCCTTGTTTTTTTTTTTCTGTATTACCTGGTAATGTATACTATTACCAGAAATGCAACAAGTTAGCAGAGTTTTAGTCATGCAAACTTTGTAGTACTCCACTTCAGTGTGAAATGAACTGTGCAAAAATTACTATTTCAGCAGTATAAGATACAATTGTAGGCCTATAGGCCAATGGATATTTCAATTAATATTCAATCTATGAAGCAGTAAGTTACTCCCATGGGCAAGTGATACCAAAGAGAAGACAGATATTAGGCCAGTAGTGAGACATGGTGGATGTATAATACCCATAATTGATCATCAAAAGAAATTTATAGCTGACTGCTGGATGCAAGGGTCAGTCAGTATACCTTTGCCACATGTGTAGTTCTGCAAGGACGCTACAACTGTGCAACTAAGAGTGTGTTGGCTCACATTGTCATTTGCCATTAAGTTATTGTGATGGAGAAAAGCAACTGACCAGTGTAGAGTATAATTATGTTTGTCTATGACAAAACCAGTGAGCGTCAATGCCATTTTATAACCGCCTTTCCTTGATAGTTTGTATTCCTTGTCTGTTGTTATCTTGTTGGGTCATGCCAGCATAATTCACCAGGGGAAAAAAAGTGTTTTGAAAATTTTTAGATTTTTCTTCTGCCAAACAAGTAAATTAAGAACGTGCTCCATTTGTAGTGTGATGAACTTTGGGATAAGAAGAAATAGCAATCCAAGCCCAGGGAGAGTGTATAATGGGGTGAGGTCTCACAGTTTTTGACTCCTTGAAACTTTTTGAGATATCTGAAAGCTGATCCACACACCATTTCCTCTGGAGTCAGTTTTCAGGTGAATCTCAAAGAAAACCATTGTTTCTCCAACTTCCTGTTTCTCCATGAATCCCAACAATGTACGGCTCCTGGTCCCAAGATATGGAAACCCTTCTCTTATTTCTTGATGATAGACTTGAAACTTGCAATGGAAAGTAGTCTCTTTTCTTGTTTTTTTTTCCCCTTTTTTTAGTCTCTTTGTTGCTGCAGAGTTGATGACCCTTTGCTAACAAGAACATCTTCAAGAATGCAGTATAAGAGAGGTGCATCAAGCTAATATAAAAAAAAAAGAAATGCAAGAGCTTGGTCACTTTCACATCTGATTTTATTTCTGTATTTGTGTGTGTGTGTTGTCATAAGCCATTATATCTTATTCTTTGGGTGCATTTATCAACTCACTTCTAGTGCAAAATGAAGGTTTCCAAACAACTTTGAGGGAATGTTGGGCAGTTGATAAATACAAAACTGTTTTTATCATGTGGTTAAAAACTCAACTCGGAAAAAAGTGTGATCGCAAAAGCGTTTGAGCCAGAAGTGTGTTTCTGTATAGTTCATAAATGAACAGTTGTTTTGAAACGCATTTTAGCCCAGATCTTTGGAAAGAGTGCCCTGTCTTAACTCATAAAAACTCAATTATTTTTATTATTTATCATTTGGAATGATTATTTTTATGCTATTTATGGTGGAAAAGTGGTCAGTGACAATTTCCAATGAAAAAAAAAAACTAAAAATTAAAAACAAGGAAATACATGACAAATTCCAAAAACAAGAAAATACATAAGAACAGCAATAACTTTTGGAAGTTTTTTTTTTTTTCTTTTTTGATGTGCAATTGTTGAAACATATAAAAAGATATTCAAACTAAACATTGGACTCTCAGTGCTTTTTATTAGTGTTCAACGGGCTAAAATAAGATTGTAGGTTTAATTTGCATAACTAATCAATTAAAATTAGACTTTGACAATTGTAGATTACGACGTGGGTGTTGCACTTGCCAAATTTTGTTACAATCACGCCACTAATGGCCAAGATCTCGGGGCATGGCCAAAAAGCCCAGCCTGAGTAGGGTTAATGGGAAATCTTGAACACCAGGAAGACAAGAGGCTTGTCATAGTGTGAGGAAACCCGTGGTAGCCATCAAATCAAATGTCATGTCAGAATCTGTTTTCCACTGTAGAACAACATCTTTTGTATGGCAGACTTGTCTGTTAACCCATTCGTCAAGCAATTCTCCAAGAGCCTTCAGTGCCCCCAAACAAGATTCTTTTTGCTGGATAGGTTGCTAATCCACCAGCACAAAAGCAGTCAAGTGCTACATGTATCCCCTTTCCATGGTCACCTGCATGTATCATCGAACAATGCAAAATATCAATCACATGTAAGGTGTGAATAGAGTGTGCCTGGACGGGCTCGGAAACTCTTTGTTACACAATGTAAGGGCACCAGAATGGGGTCTGCAAAAGTCAAAATCTAGTGAGCTCATCCTTGATGGCTATGTATGTCTTCATACAGGTTTTAAAGCAAAACATGCATGCTACTACATTGGAAAAAGTTCAATTAGACAAAATACACACGGATTTGATACAGAAAAGGAACAGATATTGATTAAGAGACTCAAAGTCATTCTTTTAGTCAGCCTAACACAAGGCCACGAATGCAGACACTCTTGTCTATATTTTGGGTACAGGTCGCTGTTCATGAGTTGATCCACAGGAACCTGGTATACTAGGTTCCCGTAAGGAACAGGTTCGAGCAGTAACAACCACTGCCAAATTCAGGCTTTCTAATCCAAGTTTCAGTGTTCATACATTGACAAAACAGATCTAGTTCTTTTGATAGTGATTTGCTTGTGGAGCAGTTAAAGGAGAGTGCGAATGCAACCAATGGGAGGGGTCCTACTTGTGTCTTGTAAGACAATCAAGAAGACGTGTGGTAGATGATACGATATCACACACCGACCCTACCCATCACCACTGGATCCTCTTTCTCTTCCTAAATATTGGTGCTCCCAGCTTGACATGGCCCCTGGGATACAACCAGCATACTTCTGTATTCCTTTCTCCAGCTTGCTTGCAATCTCCTTCCCCCCCCCCCCCCCCTTTGATTGAATTTCAAATTGACTTATTCTAGCCAGCTCAGAGTGCATGACACATGCCTACTATTTGGTGAGGAGTAAATCCTCTCAGGCTTCTGCCCAATATGTTGGGATTTTCATATTAGTTGGTTTTTCAAAATAATGCCAGGCAGGCTTAAAATCTCAGTATGGACCATCCATGTAACCTGGGGTTAAGAATCAGGGAAATTCATAGTCAAAGCACATAAAACTGTCTCCTAGAAGTGACACATCTGATACACCTTTCACACCTAGCAAATTTTACCCAAGATATCCCAGAAACTCCCGGGTGACACTGTAGTATGAAAGGCATCATGGGTAAACTCTGGGGTGAAAAGCGGAGGTCAACAAAGCAATAATGTCTTGCAAGCCATTTTGCGCATGCACCATGTGCTTGCACTGCAGAAGAGTGAACTGGAGAAATTCATTGGGCTGCTCATTCACAAATACAAAATAATTTTTGGCGGATGTTCCCCACTGAATCTCCTGGTGATCCCTAGAGCGAACAGTGAAAGGGGTGTTCAGCCCTTTTATTAGCAGTCACAACAATGTCCAGAGAACAACCACAGGATAAAAATCCTCTCTGTTGGTAATGACACTGACATAAATAGAAAAGCTTTCTCTGGGTAGGTTTCCATAGCAACCTAACCATTCTCATGGGTTCCAACCCTTTAGCGGGAAATTGGAATGACAAGCATAATCTATATAGCCACGCCATTTTCTAGCAAACTAGTGTTGCTGTCTGATGGGAACACAGTTACATCCCTGGTGTATTCAACGTGGATTTGTGGTTGATAACTTTGCTCATAATGTCTTTCAGATGCACAAAAAAAAATGTTATTAAGAAACAGAATGATATGAATTCAAATCATTCAAGGACAGAGTCATCAAAGAAGAAAGATTTCTAGATGCAGAGGATAAATGTCAATCTAAAATGTGTATATTCAGACTGGCAACAATGTTTGTAAACAAGATGGGATTGTGACCCCTGTATGATTGTGTTTGGCATTTAGTGTCATTCCACCATCACTATTGCACATTCATATTGTGTGTATCAGTGAAATCTTACCTCAAGAGCATCTTAACAGAAGGGTTGTCTGGACATTGTCGTGGTGTCATCAGAAATGTCAGGGTAGTTCCCCTGGACAGCCTACGGTAAATTTTAACAACAAAAAAAAATAACATTAAAATTACTGTGACATCCAGACAAAACTAGGGTGAAATTGTCCAGATGTTGTTGAGGTACATGTAATTCCAATTCAATAAGCTCTGTTCAGAAGGGGTATTAAAGTGAATTGATAAGAGACATCTGATGAAGTTGCATGAAAAGCACATATGATAGTTCTAAAGGTATGCTCTTCTGGTAACTGCGATCTATAATTTAGAAGACAATGTTCAAGATTTTGATTTTTATATCTTAATAGATACCAATTTCTTCGTTTTTTTTTTCTCATTGCTCTACTGTACCTGCATTATATGAAGAGTTTGTTTGCAAAAACCGATAAGTCCATATTTGCCAAATGGAGATATTTGCGATTAAAGGTTAAGAAAAATGAAGAGAATAATAAGAAAAATTTTGCTTCTTTTGACCATAACTTCAAAAATATACCTTTTATGTAGTGACCAATATATCATTTAAAAGGTATTATTTTGTACTTTATGACAGAGATCGTACTTCAAAATCTTCAAAAGTGGACTTATCGGTTTTTGCAAACAAACCCTTCATATTGTTAAAATGGAAATTTTCATGCTGCAATACTACTACAATCTCTGAGTGACATACCCCCTATTCAGACACAAGCCAGCTTATACCAAAACTCGATAAAGAAACGACGTATAAAGGAATCATCGTATAGCCGACAGACTGTTCAGACGCTAATTTCGACCATTCCGGATAAACGTCTATAGATGTGCAGTTTCTCACTGCGCATGTGTGACAGGTACAAGGTCACCTTTTGTTCTCGTTCCCATTAAGCCCCGCCCAGTTATTCCGTTCTATGGTCGCCATACGTTCAGACACACAATGGACACGATGGAGTGCTGATTCGTTATCGAGTTCTAGTTCGTAACGATGCTCTGACCGTCGTTGCGCTATACATTGTTTGGTTATACATCGTTTCGTTAGTCAGCGTTCAGATATATAAATTCATCGCATAGCTATACCGTTTTGGTATAGTAACTGTATACACCATATATTTCGCGAGTCTAAATTTTCGTGAATCTGGAATTCCCAACAATTTCGCGAGTGGTTAAATTCACGATCGTAGAACCCTGTACTGAGCAGAGAATGTACATGCGTACGTCACATCCACATCGGGATTGGAGTCAATATTTTCGCATGTCTTCAATTTCGCGTATAGCACTTGACTCGCGAAATTTGCGAAAATAAAAACCTCACGAAATATTTGGCGTGTACAGTATACCATTCTAGTATAAATTTTTTGCTTCTGAATGCCCTCTTAGTTGAGTGTGAACACCCTACATTATCTGCATTATTCGTTAGATCTGATTTTGATTTTGGATTTGCACAACTCCATGATGTAGTCCTCTCTATGTGAATGCCTGTATTTATTGCTTCTACAGTGCACTATTTTCTTTGCCAATGCTGGAGCATTTTGGGGCTTACCATGACATGAGGCGATTAGATCCAAGCAGTTTTTAGATCAAGCATGATGAATTGAGGCTGCAATATGCCAGAATAGAATTCAGAAACAGCAAGAAATAGCTTCCCAATGGTGCAGATGTAGACCGCAAGGGGACTTTTATTGATAGTTTGTATCTTCTAAGGTTCTTCCTTCAAAAAATAAGTTTTGTTTTGTTGGTGTTTTTTTTTTTTTTGTAACATGCCCCAACAAGGGAGGGAGTAGAGAGAGAGAGGTAAACACAGTGACAAAGATTGTCTATCAGAAAGACTTAATGGTTGAGAGTGTAATCATTAAATAATATCATTTTCTGCAAACAAAACGGAAGAAGCTAAGAATATTTGTTCATATAAATGTGTAGGTCTTTGATTACTGAATTCAATGAAAGAGGTAACCCTACCTCTGATTTGAGATCATGATGAATCTACAAAGTGAAGGATTAGTCAGTATTTGTATACACATTCTAAAGAAGGATAAAAAAAAAAAAACTGATGAAGTCTAGAAGAAAAATAAGGTGATGAGCAAGTGGAAGCCACTAAGAGTGTGAGTGATAGAAATGTGAGATACAGTGAATGATATGAGAGAGAGAAAAAAAAAGAAAGCTGTTTAGATGTAAAGAATAGGAATTGAGTGAGTTCGTGTACATGTATGATTTGGATTTATATATGAATGAAGAGACATGGGAGATATATGGCCCTTTTGGGGACTAATTTACATAAAAATATGAATGCTTCTAAACTATGCTCCCTTCAATCACAGGACATGCTGCGAAGTAGAAATGAGCACTGCTTTATTTGCCTGAATGCTTTTCCATCTGTCAAGCCAAGAACTACTTCTTCTTATGGTTGTCCAGTTGTGACTGATGGCTGTCATATGCCATCATACCTTGTTCATCCCCAATTTGTTCTTCAAGGATTATATGTGTTTGCTATGATGACAAGTATTCCCATGGTAGACTTTGACTAGAAGAGACACATGAGGTTTAGTGAGATGACTTCATATGAACGGGACTTGCAGTTTTGAGTGCAGATGAAAAGGAGTCTCAGGAAGATGTTGTATCTTGTGTAGATTACTTCAAAGAAAGAAATTGTTGTCTGTTGCTAACCACAAAAATGACATACAACACACATAGTGTACCCTCTCTTTAGAGTCAAAATACCTCTGAGTACACAAAAATCTCTTACATTACATGAAATATGTTTTAACATTATTGTATACTTTGATTTATGAACAAGACAGTGCAGTCTCTTGAAGGAAAAACAACAACAGAAAGAGAATACAAGATGGCGGATGCTAGCTCTGTCACCAGTGATTGTGGTGAAGAGAGACAGGGTTTGTTTGCAGCTATCCTCCAATTACAGACAGGATCCATGCTGTCAGGTGCTGAAGACCTTTGACCCCTGGAGAGAGTCAGCAGTAAGAATTCCTCCAATCACTGGCAATTTGTGAAAACAAAGCACAAACTGATATCCTGACTTTGCACTCATGCTGCTTTCACCTTCTATGAAACAAGGATGGGAGATGGTTGGACTATCATTGCATCCCAACATTTTTTCATTGTAATGATTTCTGATTGGATCATTCAATTCTTACAGCCCGATGTCATGAGCTTTCCCCTTGAAAGGAAAAATTCAGTAATGTTTGATGAAAACTTCAGAAAGTTTGCACTACAGTAGTACTTGAATTTTTAGCTTCCATTTTCCCCCATGAATTTCATTCCTGGAATTGGAGAAGAAAGCTTTCACAGGGCAAGTAGAAAGAATGATGCTTGATGGAGTCATGTGGACATCCCTGAGAAGAAAAGGCCAAAAAGTGAGGGAACTGCAGAAGAGAGAGGGATGAAAAGAGAAACAGCTTGGATGAGACATGGGAGGAAGGCATGCACATAGTTCTAAATCCATAGCTTATCACAGATATATTGACTTGTGTACAACAAGAGATTAGGCTGACCAGGAGTATTCCTGAAAATGGTCAAATATCGACATTGTAGGCTGATCCCACCAGTCTGCTTTGACTGGAAGCAGATCTTAGCATGAGACCACCCACTCACTCACTGTTAGAATGGTTCCAAGATGAGACTACCCATCCTCATCATACAGGATGTCTTCAACCTTCAGTGTCTATTGGCTAACTCTCCTTCTTAAAGGACAAGTTCACCTGCATAGACATGTGGGTTTTGTGAATGCAGCAATATTAGTAGAAGGATCAGTGAGAGTTTGAGGAAAATCAGACAATCCGTTCGAAAGTTATGAATTTTTGAAGTTTCTGCTCAGTCATGACTTGATGAGAAGACTACATAACTTGTGATGTCACATGTGTACAAAGACATAAAGAAAGTATAGAGAAAATCCAACGTATCTTTACTTTCCTCGCATAACAAAACAACACTCGACTTCTCTCTTTCAGAAGGCATGGGGCATAATATTACCCTTAATATACGTCAGTAGCAAGTCAAAGAAATATGCGCTTTATTCGAAAAGTAAGGTTTTGTGAAATCCTTTTTATTTTCCTTACATATTGTTGTACGCATGTGACATCATACACTGTGGTAGTCGTCTTCTCATCCAGCAGTGACTGCGCAGATACTTAAAAAATTCATAACTTTTCCTCTATAGAAGATGCATCCACATAGCCTATGATATACTGCAATATTTCACACGGTATATCATGATGTAAATGAAAATGCACCATGAAATATATGTATGCTACAAAATACTGTATAAGCTGTTATTTTCGCGTACAGATATTTTCGCGAATTAGAAGGTGACAGACATTTTCACGAGATGTTGATTTCGCAAATTGACACTAACGCTATCTTGCATGTATTTTTACTCGTGTATGGGGACATTTTCACATGTCGTTAAATTCGCGATCCAACTGTGATTAGCGAAATTTGCGAAAATTAAACCCTCGCGAAAATAACCACTTATACAGTACATCCTGAAATATATGTAGGGTTAGTGATTTAAACTTCACCCAAAATATGTGTGTGATATTTGATTATGAATAGTAACATGAAAAACAACTGATCGTACAGCAGTGTATTCCTCACATGACGTACGTGGCACACTTTGTGTCTTTTCCCGTTGAAGATATGCACTGTGCACAATGCTTCGATATCAAGAATACCATGGTATTTCTTTTTAAGTGAATTACTGCTGTATCTTCTCCCATTTTTTTATTGCTTTGTTTTGTTTTGTTTTGTTTTGTTTTGTTTTGTTTTGTTTTGTTTTGTTTTTTGTGCCAGAAAATTCCTGTGGTATTTAATACCAGAATAATTCTGATGTTGATGCACCTCTAGAGTTATTCATAGATGTCTACAGGAAACATCTTTTAATGGCGTATAAAAGAATTTCCTGTAAATTATCTATGATATGTTGTGTAGTTCTTGTCATTGTGTTGAAGAAGAGTCCTAAATCCATCAATGAGTCATATCACTAAACCCCAGTGACCATCTTTCCTACATATATCTGATTCTAATATGAGCATGGATCTGCATGGTAATCAATAACAGTTTATTCTTGGATTGTACTGGTGTTGATGATAGATTAGGAAGCAAGGAAATGTAATGAAACAAGCAAACACAATACATACTGCAATAGCATGCCATGTGAGTCTTGACCCATACTGCTAGCAGCTTTGACTGAGTGAGAAAATGAAAGTCCCTCTTGCTTTCCTAGCTTGCTAATGATATCCAGGTGTGCAGAGATTGTATGGCTTTGGGTATGATAGGTTTTAAAACTTCAGATGGATATCATTTTACCTCTACTGATTGTTCTCAAATGGAATTGATTACCTCTGACATTGAATAAAGCTTTGACTATAATTTCAAGACAGATAAAAAGAAAGTAGAAACCCTGTCCTGGCAGTCTTCTGACAAACCCTCCTCTTTTAAGGCCTCTCATGTAGGAGTGGCAAGCAATTCAATTTGTCTCAATGCTGAAAAGAAATAGGCCTACTGTTTTTATCCCATGAATGTTACAAAACAAAATTAGTTATCTGCGGCATATGGTAGGTTTGGGGGCATCATCCGCATTTTTCCTGGAGTTGAATGCCTTGTTTTACACTGCAGAGCAATGCCAGTTCACCATGAATCTGTCTTGTTCTGTATAGTCATCTTCTTAATATCCCTCGTCTGACCATTAGCAGGACACACACCAATCACATTGAAGAAATTGGGCAAAGAGGTCACGCAGTGACTGACTAAATGAAACAATTTACTAGATATTTTTTCTTGTCTCATTAAAAGTATTGATCTCATGAAATGTAAATTCATTGTGTTCTTTGCTTGACCTGTCTGCTAGTTTCCCTTGACTTCATGATAAGCATTTCTATCTTTAGACCTAATTTCATCACCAACCTTTGTAATGTCATTTACTCAGACAAAATAGCCCACTAATTGATGATTGTGATTATGTCGACCAGACGGCATATGCCGAAACTGTACTGAAATGATGAAATTTTCCCTTGTGTTCATGCGCTATTGTGACGTGTGTTTTTAAGATGGGATTAAAAATCTCTAGATTATTTTCCTCAGCATTCGCACACTTCTTATGGTGCAAATTATTGCACTGTTTCTTAAATAATGGCTATAACTCTGTAATAATCACATAGTTTCTTGGGATTTCGGTTTGGATTTGGATGCTGATTGCGCGATTTAGTGAGATTTTTATGTTCACACTGGCAAAAATTTAAGATATAGATCACAATGCCAATCTCAAAATTTGTATGCCACTAATTTGCATCAGTGTGAATACCACTATGGTTATCTCATACCGGTCCTGATTCTTTCTTCCCTCCCATAGATGAGACAGGCAGATGAAAGCTGTGTATTAGTTTTAGAAGATAATCATTTCCGCTAGTGATAATGCCCTCAGCTTTCCCACCTTTCACTATGTTCTCATTTCTCTCTCTCTTTGCTTCCTTTCCTCTGGAGTAGGTAGACAACTCTGTCCTCTACCTATCAGGATCTGTGCTTTTAGCATGCCACCCATAGGGCTCCCTACTCACTGTGTTGTCATAACTGTTTCGGTCCAGATATTGTCTGTTGTGTTAATGATAATCAAGGAGAAACTGTTTTAGGAGGTTGAGGCTAAATCAGCACTATACATGACTTGCTCAACTTGCCGAGGAATATTTTATGAAAGCACAAACAATTTGGAATCTTTGAATCACTCTGTACTCTGGAATCAAAATATAAGTTTAAGATAAAAACTGTGGGGGGGGGGGATGGTCTAAGGGTCAAGCTCAGGATGAATATAAAACTTATCTCTTGATGAGCTCCTTAGTACAACATGACAATCAGGTTTATTTTCTTTCATTTCTGTTGTTCAAACTATGTGTATAACAGTCAAAGTAGGGGATTTATGTAATTCGGTTGTACTGCAGTTCATTGTATCAGTCCTAGGCTGGTTCTGTTGATAGTGTCAATTTATATTTTTTTCCATGTTACAATTGCAGCAGAATCTTGAACAGGACATGATACCAGTCTCAGTGCACAAGAATTTCACATACAGTGCTAGTCATGAACAGGAGATAAATGCACCAGTGCTGTCCCATGATTGATACACCATCTATTCACACACACATTATTGTTTCAAATATGTTTTAATGATGACATATTTTATCATGTGGCTCTGCTGCCATTTGTACACAACTATCCTAGTTTTATTTGTTTTGTTAATGATGTTTTCCCTTCTCTCTGTGTCTCTCTCTTCACTTTTTCTCCAGGTGGGTGATAGTCTACAGAGGAAAATGAGATTGAGACCAGACAAGGCCCAGCTGGTACATCAACACATTCTTGAAGGTACTGTGGTGATTTTCTTAGGATGTTGAACAAAATGATGATGATGATGAGGAGGAGGAGGAGGAGGAGGAGAACGGTGATGATGGTGATGATGGTAATGATGATGACGAGGAGGAGGATGGTGATGATGGTGATGATGATGATGAGGATGGTGTTGGTGGTGGTGATAGTGTTTGTGGCTATGGGGGCGATAATGCCCATGAGGATATAGATAGATTGTGGTGGTTTTTAATGATCATGACACTAGGGAATCCAGTAATGATGGTGAGGGTGATGAGTTGTGATGGTACCATCAGTGACCATAACTAGTAATCATGATATTATTGATGTGAAGGTAGTAATAGTATTGGCAATACTGCGATGATTATGATCTCTGATGTTGGGATTTTACACTTCAAATCTTTTGTTATCAACCCAGCTGTCTTTTATTCCTTTGCATGCATGCCATGTAAGTTTTCACCCATGCAAACACACATTTCACTCACACAAACACACATTTCACCCATACAAATGCACATTTTACTCATACAAATACACATTTCACCCATACAAACACACATTTTACCCATACAAACACACATTCACCCATGCAAACATGCATTCATGAACTCACTGTGTGCCTGCATGTTTTCATTCTTGACTAGATACTACCATGGAGCCAATGGTCAGTGCTACCCATCAGAGACTAAAGAGGGCACGGATAGAGCAGGACTTGGACTGCAAGATCAAGAACAGACCAGGACCACTGGAACTCATTGAGGGAAATATCCTGAAGGCAGAGCAGTTTGTAGAGCAAGCAGTCAAGGGTGAGCATTGCAATCCTGACTAGATTATGTAACTCAAGCCTCGAGTCTTTCATGATGAGATTATGTAATTCAAGTCCCATTTTAACAGAATCTTTCAAACCGGAGTTAGCTCAACAGTGTCCAAGCAGTCTCTTTTTTTTTTTTTACCTTGCCTGTTAAAACAGCCCCACAAAATGTTGCTCAGACACTATAGCAGTAACTTTTTCCAAACTCTATCGTAGTCAGCCAGGGTAATTACCCCGACAACCCTTCTGTTAAAACGCTATTGCAGCAACCTTCCTTTGATACACTCAACACACATACGCAATAGTCCAAGCAGAATGATAACATACTGCTTGCCAATCACGAGCATGGAGTATAACCATGCCCCTTTGCACAGGAATGGGTGGGATGTTATAAAAACCTACCTGGAGAAGGCATTCAGTGTGTGTCTGTTAAAATAGTACCCCTCACTCATTCTTCCAGTTTTATTACCTGAGGCAAGGAATTTGTTCTCCACACGTCCCAACATTGTCTAGGTAAAGTCTGTTAAAACAGGGCCATAGTAACCAGTGCAGCAATGATAATAATAATAATAATTGATATGATTTATATAGTGCCAAATCCACTCTGCAGAGTGCTCTAGGCGCGGAAGGAAGAGAAAGTGAAGGAAATCAAGTAAGTCAGCTTCCTGTGATTTGTCATGAAAATTAATTTTTTTAAAGAATGATACTAAGTCATGCTGCGAGGTAGAGGTATGTATAGAGAGCCACTGGACAAAGTTTTCCATGGTATTATACACAGCACTGTAAAAGTTGTGATATTCATGACTGACAGAGGTAAGACTCTGAGACTGTTGGTAATGAATGAAGTCAATTTTTGTTGTTCACTTCAATGCAGATGGCAAGGTGAAATTCTTGAAGACCAGCAGCATGGAGACATGTGACACATCAGCATTCAACTTTGATGAAGATAGTCAAGAAGGGTGTAGTGATGATCCCCTCTCACCACCTCAGTCTTACTCTCAGCAGTCAGACAATCCTCCCAGCAGTGTGGGCAGTGTCCCATCACCACCTGACTTCACTTCCTACTATGACAAGCAGCAAGCTAGCACTCACAGTATCACATCTACATCCAGTAGTCCTGGCCACATCAAGATGCCTCCAACACCATCATCAACAATTACCATAAAGCAGGAGCCAGGTGTGACCAGCCCTTCCCCCTTCAGCAGTATGGCTAATGTCACCTCTTCCTCCCCCTCTAGTAGTAAGACTAGTGCCTCCTCATCTTCAAACTCCAGAAATGCTCGAAAGAAGCAGACAAAGCGTAATAAACCCAAGGAGATCAAGTTTCATGAATACAAGCCACCTAATGAGACAGCCAGCAAACTGTCTATTCCACCTAACAATGGCAACCCCTACAACCTCCTTTTGATGCAGCAACAGCTGCTCTTACAACTTCAGCTCCTGCAGCAGCAGCACCACCAACTCATCCTTCCTAATGCCCCCAGTATGACCTCCTCCAAGCTCTCTCCTATCAACCCAGGCGCACAGTCTCCAAGTAGCACTACTGTAACAAGCTCTTCATCACCTGTGCCTCAGGACAAACTGAGCACAGTCAACGCAAAGACACGAATTCTTTCTAACCTTGAAGATATGAAAGTGTCAGAGCTCAAGATGGAGCTAAAAAACAGAGGACTTCATGTGTCAGGTACAAAGCCACAACTAGTGGAGCGATTACGCCCATATGCCGATGTTTCAATGTCACCCATTTCCACAGCAACCACATCCAATCAAGATGTGACTTCCTCCTCTACTGGTTCTATGGGAGGCACAAAGGTTACCAGCTCCACAGACATGAGCCAGGAGGTAGCCAGTGAGACCAGCAGTGCCAGGCCATCCATGAGTTCCCCTCCAGTGTCACCTCCTGATTTTAAATCACCTGTTTCAGTGTCATCAGAGCCATCAGAACCACCTTCCCCAGGCAGTGCCTTTGATCCCATGTCCCCAATCACATTCCAAGTGGCCCCACAGACAACCGTTCCCAGCTCCTGTTCCTCCCTTCCAGTATCCTCACCACCCTCAGTCTTCAGCCAGGGTTCTGATACCCAGCAGAAGCAAGCAACTCCCCCTGCCTCACTGCTCTCACAAGTCACAGGAAAGCACACTATGTCTGCAGAAAGCAGTGAAAGTAGCTTGCGGTTAGAAATGATGGACATGTCAGCAGAATTGGGCTTTGCAGCATCCCATGTCGACAGTGACATCTTGAGAAAGCAGCAACAGAAGATAGAGGAACTTCAGAGAGCTCTGACATTATCACAGCTCCAACTGCGACAGCAACAGCAGACGCAGTACTTGCCAACACCCCCACCACCACCTCCACCCCCACCACCACCTCATCCTGCAGCAGTGGCTGCAGCAGCCGCTGTTAGCCAGTCGTCTCCCACAGGCTCTCCTATGAAGCTGTCCAGTATGAATGTCTTGACTTCAAGCCTGTCTTCTACAATGTCCCTTCCTTCAACCATCACTTCTACCACCATTCCCCCTCCTATGTCCAGCCAAGTCAAGTCCCAGTCGCCACCTAAACAGGTCATTTCACCTGTTTTCCAAGCACAGGATTTACTGCACTCCCTTGGCCAAGGTCAGAGAGCCTTCTCCTTCTCCACTCCTCCCCCAAACAGCCAGCCTTTCCAGTTCTCTGCCAAGACTGATTCTAAGCCAGCCATGGTGTCCAATGGAGTTGTGTCAGGACAGAAATCATCGTCTCTACCCAGCAGTCCTACAGATCCTGCAATGATGAACATGTTCAGTGTGGGCCCAGGTTTCAGCAGTCCCCCACCAAATTATGAAGAAGCTGTGAGACAGAGCAAGGAGAGGCAGAGGAAGGAACGGGTATGTCATAAGAGTCAGTTTCTCTTCCAAGTAAAGGAGTGCAATGAACTTAGAATCCTCAATGTAACACAGTTGGATATTTGCTCATGTAAATGTGTAGCTGTTCTGTGTTTCTCTGACTGGTTTAGTGCAGTTGAGGTTGATAGATTTCAGTCTTCAGTTTATATTGTTAAAGCTGCCGCTGGCATTGCCACAGGCATTCAATGCATATAGTGTAGACAATAACTTCTGTATTCATGTTAAGTTGTCTCTCACGAAATGTGCGAAATTAAAATGCATAGCAAATGATATGATGTTGTGAATGCACCTACAATCTTATAATGATTTGTTTGTTTGTATGTTTGTTGTGTGTCTTTCTTCAGGCCCATCTGGGAAACCTGCTGAACCCAGGAAGCACCGAGTCAGGGGAGCTGCGAATGACAAAGAGTCAGGACCTTGATGACTTGCTAGAGGTGCTAGTGGATCATGGCTGTAAGTAGTGTGACTCTTCTTACGGCTTATTTCACTTGTCAGTGAAACCAGTTCCTGGTTGGATTCCAATCACACGATCTCTGAACTTTGAACTCTCCTGTGTACTAGAATTTATTTCAATAATCCAATCTGTAGTAATGCTTAATAAAGGAGACCTTTTTCAGATTTGTCTGGGTGCATTCAGCTGGGGCCCGTGTCATAAATCTTGTCATCTGTGACAACTGCCACATTTCTATGACAACTTTGCTCTCAGCCAATCAGATGCAAGGATTTCAGTAGCTTGTCACATCTATGACAACTTGTCACTGATGACAAGTTTTATGAAATGTGGAATGAGGAGTGAGCAATATATGGGTCTACATTGCAAGATAACATCAAGTGATGTGTCGTTACACAGCCTCAACCTGGCAAGAGACTGCATAAATATTTTTCCTTTTGTGGAGTCAGTAAGCATATATAAGATAAAAATAGTTGTTATATGGTGGTGTATCTGTCATATAACAGAAGTTATTATATATGGTGGTGTGTCTGTCATATAACTGAAGTTGTTATATGGCAGTGTATCTGTCAAGACCTAGTCTGGCAGTATCCTTTCAATGTGATTATGAAAACCTTTGACATACAATCCGATGTATGCCACTTTATCAAAAACCTGCATTTTGCCAAGTGTTGCCTCTTCAAAAATATTATATTGCGATTTTAGAAGCATGACATTGAGAACTTTTTAGAAAAGGGAAGAATATTCTCACCTTAAGTATTGCATCAATAACTGCCTAAATAATGGAGAATCTGAACCAGAAGTGTTGGCCATTGCAACACAATGCTAAATACCTCAGTGATTGATGAGTGATATATATCCACAAGACTAAACAGAATCTTTCCAATCATAGGTCATAGATCATCGAGTTCTGCTTGTAGTTGTGATCACTAAGAAATTTTATTGTATGTGTCACACTTTTCTTTTACTCCACTTGTAGATCAAATTCCGACCACTCCAAAGAACAAGGATATGATTAACCTTAGTACAACACGGCTGCCTCAGCCTCATGCCTCCATGCCTGGACTGAGCATTGGGCCAACTACCAGTGCACAGAGACTCACCCAAAGCAGCCCATCAACATTGATGACTACCAGCCATCAAAATCATCACCATCAACATCATCACCAGACTCCACCTCCCCCTCCTCCCCATCCGCAGCAGCAGCAGCAGCCTACCAACCCTGCCACACCCATCACAATCCCCCACACCTCTACCAGCTTGGCAGCAGCACCATCCCCCTCACCAATGGAGCTTCCAATGGATGTTGATGGTTCTGATCTTGCACTGCCCTCCCTGGACCTTGGTAAGCCTCAGCAGGATCTCCATAGAGACAACCAGCTGGCATCCTCCAGCCTCGCTGATAAAGACAATGGTAACATGCTACCATTTGATCTGCCAAGTATGCAGGTAGACAGTGATACCAACTTTTGGTCTGTGAGTGGGGACGGGGCATCACTAAGTAGTGGCATGCTTGGCCAGCCATCGGGCAGTGACTCAGAGATGAACTGGCTTGACCTCATGATGCCTTCTACAGGATCAGGTCTCACACCTGTAAGTGTGACTCCACCCACCAGTATAGGGGCAGAGGGGACACCCCTTGGAAAGGAGCCATTTTCTCTCAACCTGTTTGACCTTAATGATGATGCTTGGGACATACATGTAACAGACTGATAGAAGATGCTCATGACATCTTCTTTATTTCTTTTTATGAACATGTTTAACAAATTCCATTTGACAAATTACCTTCACATCACGATACTTCCAGTCAGTGCAACAGAGACTGCAGTGTGTGTTGCTCAATATTTTTGGCTGTATGTTCAAACCTCCCATTCATATGTCCCTGGAGCTGTTCTGGGAGTTCTGGATTTCTCCTACTTATTGTGTTTTTTTTTGCTCATTACAATGAGACAGACTTGACATTTCCAAATTCATTTTCCTTTTTCTCATGTTTTGTCATTTTGAGAGAGTTTTAGGTGTCAAGAGTTTTGTAGGCAATGGACATTGTTGCAAGAAATATGCCAGCAGGCATTCACCTTAGTTACCACTCAGTCTCTTCTCAAGGTTACAGTGTGACTGGCTGTGTTACCTGTCTGTCACACCATGGCTCTCTGGGCAAGAGACGAGCCACAAGTCAGGCAAGGATCACCGCATAGTATATGTTTCAGCTTAGCATTGGTCAGCACCAAGTTTTTGAAAGGTGCATTTGGCTCTAAAAAAAGCTTTAGACACATGGTAATCTTTGCGTAATGTCATGGACAACTGCAATTTGTAAAAGTTTATGTCTTTGTGTGAATGGAGGGTGTGTGCTAGTGTATGAAGTAAATAACTAAGATTTGAAAACAGAGTCTGTTGACTTATTATATTGTGATGCACAAATATCTGCAATCCTTATTCTATGCTATTCAAGTGTTCATGGATGTTTGAAGATGTTTAACAATTTGAAAGCGAAAAACAACAAGAGCAGTGAACACAAAATGACCCAGTGCGATGTGAGCAGCATGTAATTGTAGGACCATCCTGCAACAGAACATTCTACTGCAAGCGACATTATGGACTATCTACCAATGTAAAGGAGTGCTGGGGTTAGAGTTTGTTGAAAGTTTGTCCTACAAGACCTGTGGTGATGAATATTTGGATTGATATCAATGATTTATAACTTCTCTATTTTTCTTTTTCTTCCTCAGATGGAATGCTTAGCAGTACTGCAGTTTGCAGTTTAGGGAAATATGCTACAACAAAATGAGGGAAAGCCCCCAATTTTGTGGAAATATCTGACTTTGTCTGATGAACTTGAAATTGAAGTTGCATTATGAGTCACTTCTGCATTGCAGTTCATAAATAGTTTTGTGTGTGTGTATGTTTGTGTGTATAGAACTTTCTGTATCCTAAGACAGAGAAAATCTACATCTCGGGTACATGCACACATTTAGAGGGATGCATGTACATGTACTTTTGAAATACTGGAATTCATCAAATTTTCCACCTTCCTGGGGCAGTTTTTCTCCGTAAGATTAACAGAATAGCTTCAAACATAACTGGAGCTTTTACCCTAGTCATTACAAAGCATCAAAGAATTGCACTCATATTTCATGTTTAAAGAATGAAACAAAAGGGAAAAATACAAACATGATGGGCTGAGATGAACAGAATTTCATGCATTAGGAGAGACCTGTTCACAAGAAATATGTAAGAGATTACATTAGCCTCATTCAGCCAGACCAAATAACTATTTTTTTTTTTTTGTGAAAACCATTAGTTCTTGTGTGTGGATAAAACAAAAACAAAAAATCATTAACACACATTGCAGACCCAAAATTGGTCCAGCGTGATTTTGGTGTTTGGGTTTGATTTTCACATTGGGATGGAAAAAAAAAAAACTAGCTGCTGTGTGTGAATGCAGCTATTATTTTCTTGTGCTCAATTAGATCTACCACCTGAATCTACAGACTTATCTCCTTTCACCCATCTCACTCTCTCTTTAGATTGTCTGTAAGTGAGGCTGCTCTTTGAAAAACACCCTAGGTCATCTGATCATTATGGTGATAACCAATAGTGTTTGGCTACCGATCTATTAACCCAGGACCATAGCAAATTTTACATCTGATTGTGAGTGCAAAGGGCATACCTGATTCACACTGTCATTTTACTTGTATTGAATGATTCCCTTAGTGGGGGGGGGGGGGGGGGCAATTAATTCCTGTAGCTAGCATCCTTCACTAGAGATATTATATGGCTATCAAGACTTCATTTTGCAATAAATCTGTATTTTTATTGTTTTACTAACCACAGAGATAGACACTGCATGCAGTTTATCTGTGGAAAGTAATGGTAATGCATAATGATTGCATGTGAACATGATACCATTTCTCTGTACTGCAAATACTGTTGAAATACTGACTTTAAAACCACCCCTTGCAATGGGACATAGTTCCTTTGTAGATATTTTCAAGATGGAAGTTATGCTGTTTTTTATTCATATGTAGTTTGATGTTGTTTGTGTTGTTCTTCTAGTATGATTTTTGGTAAGATATGATGACTTGAGTGAACTGTGTTGGCTCTTTATCCTGTCATGCTCCAGATGTAGTTAAATAGTAGCAATGTTATATTTGAGTTTAGGAACACTTGATGTTTCCATCTGAGAAGTGTAGAAGGATGGTGATTCTTTTGTTACTATCTTCTCTCTTTCCAATTCTGTCAAACATGATTCATCTAGCAAGCATTCCACCTCTGTGCCAAGTATAGAGGTAGTCTTATGTTCAGTCTCTGCGTATTCTTTTTTTTTTTTCAGATTCCTCCATATTTGAGTCTTCATTATCTCCTCTTCTTTCTCTCTCCTTTCTTTCCTCCCTTATTTGTTATTGTGTTATTTGTTTATTTACTTCCAGTTTAAGGTTCTGTAAACATTTGTTCAATTGTTGATTGTTTGGTGTTTGGATTTGATGTGGGTTAGTTGGGAATGCAAGAACTTCAGTAGGTTTTCAACAGCTTTGATGCATTTCAGGTACCTATTTCCTTCTCTTTTCTTTGTGTTTCCAATGTTTTGACAGACGATATACTGTCTCTATTTAATTTATCATCATGCATATCTTTCCAGTCCAATAGAATTCACATAATTTGTAAATAAGAGTAAGTTTACAAAATGAGTATTATCATGAATATTGATGTTAATCATAATGAATATAAGAATAGAGTAAAAAATTTGGGGTGGTTTTGTGTAATTTTTTTCAGAAATTTGAATACATCAAGACTGAGTTCCCCCAGTATATTTCTGAGGTGTATATGTTGTATCAGAATATGTAAAGTAAGATGTTGTATATAGAACTCTGTGATATACCAAGTGTGATTATTTTTTTTTCTTTTTATAATTACTCATCAAAATCAAATGACGGCCTAAAGTTGTAGATATTAGTTTGGTGTTGAAATGCTATGCAAACAGATACATCACCATCAAAGACAAAAAAAGTTTGAAAAAACAAAGAAACAAACAAAATGTTCAAATTGTTTGGTCTTCCACAGTCACTTTACTAATTTTAATTGTCATATTTTGTGTGATATTGTAACATATAAATAATATAGGACATTTCTAGAATTGAGAAAGAATCATCAGTGAAGAGTGGGTATTATTTGTGTGCTCACTGTGCAAGTGTATGTGGTGTCACTTTGTGGTTTGTTGGCAATTCCACTGTTACTTGCGTGTAGGAGGTGAAGGACTTATTTAAGAGGTGAAAGTTTTATTTTGAACAAATCAAGTACTGCAATATATGTTTTATAAATATTGGTGGTATGCAATAGAAGTAGTTTCTTTCAAGAATTTATTAGTAATTATTTGTGGTGATGCATGAAAGCATGCACATTCCCAAAACTGAATATATCCTATTATGAAAAGAACAGAACACAATAGTTTTGTGTCTGTTAGCATTTCTGCAACTTAAAGCCATATCCAGTGTACATAAACACAGAGTTTCAATGTGAAAATCCCCATGCATAAAGATGTTTTTTTAGTAGAAAAACCCATGTTTGGGTCACAGTATTACATTATTTCTGTTTGATGAGTAAACCCTTTTGTTCACGATAGGCTTCTCAGATTAGAAGTGTATCAATGTCTTGAAAAGTAAATTAGTGACATGAAAGAGCATAAGAAGAATATTCCAAATTGCTCTGAAACATGTATGTGTCTTGAATTTTTACTTGTTAACAGGCAATATCAGTAGGCAATTATCGCACAGATTGGATATTTTCATATGGGTCTTTGTGTGTAGTATACATATGTGTACAATGGCTTGACCAACTGTAGCAACATCCATACACTCACCTAAAATGCTGAGTGCAGGTTCAGGCACTTGATGCATTCCTTGGTACTGAGGCAATATGCAATGTATGCGAGCGTACTGTGCGTAGAATGCATGTATACGTAGCATTCACATTCGCAAGTGCACAGCTTTATAGCTGCAATGAGTGAAAAAAAAAAACACACACAACACACATACACACACATGAAAAGGGTATTTCTGGAATTCATTTGGGAATGAACTTCATAAGCACTGGCTTTAAAATCAGTCTTTGGAAATTATGGAGGAAGTTGAAAAACAGTGAGAAGCACATTTGGAATACCTCTAAGGGACTCTTCCATGTCACATTTTTAGGATATTGATACTCTTTGATTTTGTCAAAGGGCTTTGGCAGGCAAATTTGTGTGAATTATCTCGGTGAAAGAGAACAAGAACCAGACATTGCATTCTAAGCCATTTGCCCCCTTCCCCCCCCCCCCCCCCCGAAAAAAAAAAATAATAATAATAATAATAAATCCTAGAAGCAAATACTGAAATCTGCTTTTCCCTCTGCCAACTTAAGGCAAATGTGAAATGATCTAGTAAAGCTCCTGTACATTATGTTTTATTACCACAGTGCCCCATGTATGTAGGTACTGACTTATCTATTTATCTACTGATAAATTGTACTTTCATA